>NW_022734328.1:326062-347259 GCF_011630105.1 Anneissia japonica | reverse complement strand
GAAATTTTCTTCCGGAGTAGTTTCGTTACACGTATTTACCGTGAGCTAAAACTTGCTCGAACGGTCGACCACCCGCTGAGTGTTCAGCGCGATTACCCGGTGAAATAAACGGAATATGGTTGGCGTTTTTTGCTCGAACGGGCCCTTAGTAATCTATGAACCTGTAGAGTTCAACTGTATATTACATGCGACTAAACAAACATGGCAGATGGAGTTTATTGAAAATGACCTGTTGAATTAGCCCTATTTTTACCAAGAAGCCACTAAATACATGAAATAGCATGAACGATTTGTAATAGTCTCTAAATCCTTTGTCTATATTGGCAAGAAAATATAGAAGTGCCAATTTAATTAGGTTCAACACATTTCAAATGCAACTTTTCAGATCCTTTGGTCTACAGCATTCTCTTCATTTATCAATACTGCCCTCAACCATGAGACTATTTCATTACTACATGGTAGCTCCTTGAGTACATAGACCTATAGTAATGAAATTGTGCATACTGTACGCACTCAAAATCCAAAAATTACTTCACGTTTGAATAGGATATTAATAGTACATAAATAACATTCTTTTAGTCCTTTAAGATGGATGTATACAGTTGTCCCATCAGGCATGTTATCCTGAAAAAACACTGCTATATACAACAACAAATATAAGAATATACATCCAAAACAGAAAACAGTTCTTCCCTATATATATATGGTTTTTGCTGTTAATACTACTTTTCTATTGGTAGTATAGGGGACACCGCGGGTAATACAAGACCCAAACAATGCTGACACATCAATGCCTATTGCTGACACATTAGGGCACCCAGTTAACAACTAAGAAGTAAAATTTCTTTTGACGAATCCTAAAACATAAATTTCATATACTAAGATTAATGGATTTGGAATTTTTTGTCTAAAGTCCTTCTAGGAAAAAAAATGAATATTGCACTTTTTGCATAGGTGGATTCCAGGGAAACCCTGCTGGCTCAGCCCCTTAATACAAATGGTGAAAATACAAACGGCATTAAAAAATTTAAGTTTGAGAGTGCAATTTCCATCCACTTAATGCAACCCCAACCGTGATGGGAAGATAGTCTGACCCTCCAGCTGTAAAATTTTCCACCCTAGGTACCCTCTATTTTGGGATCTGCTACTGCAAAGTAACATTGGTTATTAGAAAAACAAATAATCTTGCTAGATACACCCTGCACTTTAACTTCTACCAATGATTTGTTCACAAGTAATCAGATGAGGATTATGATGCATAGTATATTAAATAAAAAATGATTGCTACATGTAAGTCTACGATACTACACTTTTGCTAAAAAAGATTTGCTCAGTCTTTTTGTTTTCATGTATTTATATACGATACATTTATATTTGACTACGGTATTAAAGTAAATTCATTTAATAGTACATTTTTGTTGTTCACAAAAATATTTTTCTTTTAAGAAAAAGATAATACAATTTAACCTAACTGAACTATGCATAATGGGGTATGATGAGGTCCTAGTGACCTGTATACCCCTGCCCTAACCTATGCATCATGCGTTATCTGCTGAACTATTCTCTTGAAGAATGCATGTCTAGCAATAAATGAAAATTACAGGTTTTAATCATATTTCAATGAAAAAAGTAATTTTAAAATATTCCTAAATATAATTAAGCAACTTAAGAAATATGAGGTTTTATTATTGTACTATATTGGTTATATAGAAAAATATCAAATTCACCTCAAATTGTTACAAAATTTGAAACACACCATGGCAGGTCTAATAAGTTTACTAAAGTTCTTTAGTCATTTTCAAGTTGTTTGCGTCAATGAATAAGAATTCTTGACATCAAAATTGAGTAGGCGTAAATTACTAACACTAGTTGAAAAAATTGTAACAACTTCACGCAAACATAATTGTGGATTTCACAGCTTTGTAATGAAAAATATGGAGTTGAGTTGGCAATGGCAGATGTCAGGACGTGTAGCACGTGCCATGTGCTTCGCTCCAAGATAGATAATGATAACAAGATCATTCACAAGTCAGCACATCACAAGAAAGTTTCTTCCGAGAAAATTTGTTTAATGCGTTTATCAACAAGTGGAAACCATTAATTGCTCGTTGATAATGTGATGAGGTAGCGCTACACCAATAGCAATGTAACACCACTATTCAAATTAAAGTGGCGACCAGAGTAATTGCTGAAGAGGCTTGGGACCTGTGTTCGACAACCTTTGCCATCTTCACTACGCTTGTTCGCAACAACAGGAAACAGAATGACTAGATTTTCTGGCGTTCGTTGGTTTAGTCATGGTGGTAACAAGCGTGTGAAGTGTTCTTCAGGTTTCTCAAGAGACTGTGGCTTGACTTGACGTTCAAAAAACCTCTGATTGTAGGAAACAGACTTGAGTACATCGAAGACACAGGCCTGGTTTACTCACATTGTGTTGAAAAACGAACAGAAAATCCAACGAGGCTTTCCAATTCTTTAGAGGTCAGATCAACTTATCTCGAATGAGAACTTTGGGGGCGTATTGATATTGACGCATGTAGTTCTTAATGTTAGCAATGTTCTGCAAGCGAATGAAAGATTAGTTGATTTTCCAGACAAATTTGTAACATGTGAGAAGGAAGTATATGTTCTTGAACTTGGTTTTGTTCTATTTCCAAAAATTTTGCATCTTCAGTCACGTTTCATATTGTCTACGTAAACATCTCGATTCTTTGAAAATCTAAAACAAGTGTATCGTACTGTGTATACGAAGTGTAGTATTAGGGATATTATAACTGCAATCATTACCAATCATGATTCGATTTGCAACTTTGTATTTAGAACAGCGAGTTTTCAACTATCAATAATACAATCAATTGATTGTAGATGAACCAGCTTTCGTCCTGCAAAAAATCAGATAAAAACTAAAAAAAATAAAAGGAAATAATGAAGCTGAAGCTATAAAATATTGGATGTTATTTTTTTCCACTTTTCATTTCTGTTCAAATTAAATTTACTTTATTCAATCAAAACGGTAGAAAATGTGCAACTAAATGTCAGAAAACTATGCCTACCAGTGAAAATAAGGTGAAATAGTTGTTAAAATGATGCATAAAAAAATCCATTTGTACTTGTAATATATATGCAAAACTTCATTCAAAATCTATGTATCCTACTGTCACATTTTAAAAATTATTCGAATGATGGATAAACAAAATATATAGAAATAAGAAAATAATGTTGTCATACTTAGGGGCCAACATTACTGGACTATTGTTGGTCATACTTCCAAGTACCACAAAGTTTTTTGTACAAGTACCTCGTGAAAACAGAAAACCTTTGATATTGCGCATGATTGTCACAAAAATGTGCATGACAACAATGCTGCGGGCTAAAATATGTTTTTCTGATTCCACGAAAAAACACAAAGTTGTACTTCTCTGTGGTGTTAGCAACGATGTTCCAAATTATCATTTATAGTATTTATTTTATTATTTAATACATTTGTGGCAACTGTGACAGTGTTGCAAAACAAAACCTTACTGTTTATTACAAAATACAGTGGCACCAAACATAAACAAATTGGTGAACTTACCATATTTTTATGTACAGTACCTATTTTTATATGTTCATCAACCTAAATGTATACCATAAGTTGTTTGATATAAGCCCATCCTCCTTGAACTCAAAATTGAGCCAATTTTTGGGGGTGGGCTAATACCCGGGGATTTCCCTTTTTAATTTAGTGGCAATTTTTGGGCACTGTAGGCTTAATTCAAAGCCAATATTTGATGCTTTTATTAGAGAATATTTGTAAAAGTCATACCCTGGGGTTATGCCCCAGGAAAGGCTGGTAGGCCCTACATAAAATTGGGCATAATGTAGGTGGATGGGCTTACTGTATACTAGACTTGCCACAAGTTATCTAATTATTGGTTTTCGCTAGTGTTGGATACTTTCAAAGAGCGCCACCAGCGCCTGGTTATGTCGAGAAACGTTTTATGTTGTTTAAACTCAGTCTAAATGTACACCCAAGGAACTACCATATATACTATTGTAATTCTTCAATAGTAAAACCATATATATATATTTTAGTATATTCTTTTGAAAGCCATTGAAATTATTTGATCATAACATGACGTAGTTGTTACATATTATTCAGGAATACCCAGCTGTTTTAAAATGTCATTCATGTTAATAAAGACATTCCTGCATCATCTTTCTGTCTTTGTCAACGAATAACTTGTGACACACAACAGATACTATGCATTATGATATAATTTGTCTTTTTCAAACTTAGTAATACCCAGCAATTTCAAAGAGAAGCATTCGTCCCACGGGAGGCTGAATGGCTTTGTGTGTAATTTAATCTGATTATTATATTAATTTGAAGGTGTTGGTGAAATATATGAATGAAAGAAATATATTTCTATACTCATAACTTTTTTTTTTATTACAACTCAAAGTGATGAAATGATTGTTTTTTTTTCTGTATGTGTTGTTTTAATGTTTATTATGGATATGATATATATTTGTATATTTATATTTTATTGTTTAATAAACCTTTTAGTGGCATTGTATTCATTGCTGTTGGTTTTTTAATGAATCAAAATAGGAATAAAATAAAAATAGGTGATTAAGAAAATTATGAATATTATTTGTAAAATAAGTACAGTATTTTGGGGTTTTTTTTTCCACATACACTAAAATAGTTGTATGTATATACATGCTTAGTGTATTAATAGGCCTATTTAATTTTTAAAAATTGTTTTTTCAAAACAAAATAGGAATAAAATAAAAATAGGTTATTAAGAAAATTATGAATATTATTTGTAAAATAAGTACAGTATTTTTGAGTTTTTTTTTCCACATACACTAAAATAGTTGTATATATATACATGCTTAGTGTATTAATAGGCCTATTTAATTTTTAAAAATTGTTTTTTTAAACAGCTTTATTTACACACATAATGTAATGCTTTATAGTTATGATGCGATATTTTGCTCACCAACTCACGAATGGGGAGGTAGATAGGACTTCTTCTTGCTAATTACTGATAGGCCTGGTATTTTACAAGGATCTATGGTTGTGCCATTGTTTACCTACTTGTTTCTTTTTGTTTGTTGTGTTTGTGGTAATCAAATATTGTCTGAAAAATTAAATTAAATAGTTCATTTAAAATTAATAATTGATTTAAGCAAAACCATTCATAAGTAATATAAACTTCTTATTCTATCCAATTGTCGGCTTCCTACAGATATCTCTGTTTTATATCAACTTTGAATATTTTAATCAATTCGTACAAATGTTAACCTTAACTGGTTTAAAAAATTACAACTGTATGCTATGGCTATTTTAATTAACATAAACTTGTAAGGGCACTTGGAAAAAAACCAACATCGATGGTGCCACAAATCAAATAAATATTGTTACAATTAATTATGATGTAATGACATTCTGCGATAAATGTACAACATTTTAATGGACTTCCTTTTATTTGTCGTCTCTGGTCTGGTCTCGGCTGATTTATATACTTAAAATCACAACGGGTCATGTGCTTATACTTTTATGCCGAAATTGGAGCCAAGAAAATTCTTTCAGTTTTGAATTTGAAATGAATTTATGAGGCTCTATGCTACAAAGTTTGTTTCATGTTTGTCAACACACAACTTCTGGCTTGACAGCAAGCAAAGCTGTAAGTCAAATAAGTTTATGGTTAATCAAATTGAGATGACACATAAGAGAATTTTGACAAGTGTTTGTGTGTATGTGTATCTGTATGTGTATTGGGGGTATGTGTGTATATTTGTGAGCTGCTTGAACTCATGGACAAACTGGATAAAGAAAAGTTTTGTATGCACTTGATAAAATGCCATTCTGGATGCTTATAAAAAAAGTTTAGAGGGTTTCTAAAATGTTAAATACTTAATTAAAAATAAATGGCCTGGCAAAATGAAACAGCCACTAATCATTATCTATGACCTCAACAAATGTACAGAATTATTTAGGAGAATTTAATCTAGATGTGTATAAGAGACAGATATATATATAAAAAACCAGGACAAACCTAAACCCAAAATTTATTCTTGATCCGACCTGATTGTGAAACTTTAGAGGTGGTTTTTGGAGCATCTCCGATTGCAAGTGGTAATTTCAAATCAGCTTTGTTTCCTAGGCCCAAAGTTTGCAATTAGTCCTGTTCCACAAGAAGGAATCAGGAATTTTGCAGAAACCACTAAATATAAGGAGTGTAAATGGCAACATACTATTGTTTCGTTAACAAGTAGTTTGGAAAACATTAAATGAACCATATCTTCTCTCTGCTTTGGAGTTTTACCATAGGCCTAATATTTTTTTTCTGATAAAACCATTAATATTGAATGTTATTGATTATTCTGAAGTTTTAAGCCGAATCCAACTTTAATAAAAGGCTAAAAAATTAGAAAACTTTGAAGTTTAAAGCTATTGAATTTTTTAAAGTACATGGATGTTTGACTATCATATACAGTACCAGTGGCAGATCCATAAACTTTAAATAAAGGCCAAAAAAAAATAACAATGCACAACCACCTCTGTTGCCTAGGGAATATTCTGTGTCACACATAAACACTCAGCATGCATAGACCAAATATAACATAAAACATTTGCAACTTACTAGGTACCGGCTCCTATGTACTTCTGGAGACATCCAAGGACACATGTGAATGCCCCTATTCAACCCCCGACCTTACAGCAGCTCAATTCGCAACCACTGTGCCAGCCGTTCACACACATAGTTTTTCTTAATTTTGGTCATTACAAATCATAACTTCAAAATAATGTAATGAAAAAAATGATACTTGGTATACTATGTGATACGCAAGGGCAAAAACACATAATTCAATTTAATTTCCCAATTAAAATTCATTGAATTGATTTCCATCATTTCCCGATCTAATCTAATATTGAGATCTACGATCGAGGGCTATGACGTGAGAACTAGATTTCATTCAACGGAAAACTTTGATGAATATACTTCACAAGGAGTTACTGAAACTAGGCAATTGATTTGGTACAGTGGAACAATAAGCTGCAACTGTTCCTTTAAAAGTGCACTGGAGTAACTAAATGTGTCACTTGAAAATGCCAAACTATAAATAACACACACATTCTGAGCTCATGTAAATACCATAAGCAACATAGTAAACTTAATGTAATAAGATTGATAAGAAATTTTATAGCTCATGCCTCATTGAGAATGATATTAAATATTGACATTGTGTATGCTTCATAAAGATATACTGCTTATTCTGAACCAATCTGAAATAAAAACCCTCAATAACATTCAATAAAAACATTAGATTAGTTATTTAAAAATATCAATTGCATAATAATCAACTTTCATTGAAAAATGGCATATGGGTAAAAATAGATCCCAATGATAAAATATAGTAATAAAACTGATTTAAAAACTAAATGCTGCAAAATGGCAAAAATTGAATCAATAAATCAATATAAATCATGAATTTTTTAAAATTAAAATAATTTAGTTTTTATATTGAAGAATCTGATGCTTAATAAGTTGCCATTTTATATTAAGTTATGCAGTGCAAAATTAATAAAATATTTAATAGATTAAAAAAAGTATAATAAATACTTTTTTTTTGGTTTCAACATTGACATAAAATTCAGTAATTTGAATAATTTGGTTAGATTTTTTCATAAATTATTTAATCGATCAATGTATCATTTGTTTGCTTTTAAATAAAATAATTTAATCATTCGATATTTTGTGTTTAAAAAAAATAATCAATTTTTTGAGGAGATGCTACTGTCATGAGTTTTAAAAACTTTTAACAAAATGTTACTAGATTTTAAAGTTACATTTAACTTAATACTGTATGTATAACATAAATAAATTAAGATTAAGTGGGTACATTCACTGGTTATTTTTAAAAGTGACCTGTTATAATTTCACTTAAACAAATTAAAATAACAATGTCAATATTAAGTTTATAGTTTTATTCTAAAAATAAACTATAAACTACAGAGGAAAAAAGTTTTTTAATATGTTGTACAACTGATTTTTCACAAAGACACAGAAACCGGTATTTCTGATGAAAACTCCCTGTTGCCAACTTTAAAAACTTCTTTATTGGACTGACTGTCTTCTTTTGTTTTGACTCGGTATTTGTAAATAAATGTTTTTAATTAAATGGTATTATATATTTATTTACTTAGCGGTGGTGGACCTTTTATCTCATTCAACCTTGTTTCTACAACCCTTTAATATGTTTTACTCCTAGTAAGTCAGCTTTTCACATCAGAAGCAGAACCTACTGGTAGGAATTGAATGATAGATAACATTCACTAGTCATTAAAACAACATAGGATCTGAGGCAGATACAGGACTTGGCGGTAGGTGTTGCGTAAAGGTCCATACCACCTCAGCCCCACCATGGTCATATACAGACCTTTAGGTGCCCGGAAATTGCACTCTCATACCTTACAAATCTTTTACTGGTAATTCACATCAACAACAAAAACAATATTTTAAATACAATTTTCTTTTTGGGGGGGGGTCCGCGATCACATTGTCTGCACCCCCACCCCCTGCATCCACCTCAGTCGGATTAACATAAAAAAGATTTGATAAAAACATTTCATAAAACATTTCATAAAAACATGATAAACTGTTTATCCGAATAAAATTTATTGTCATTAAAAAAACCCTACTAATTGAAAATAATATGTCTTAATGGTGTATACAAAAGTAAGAAAAAAGAGAATTAATTTTGGAGATGTATATTTCTATGATGTGAAACAAGTAAGAAATTAACCAGCTCAGTAAATGAGTCTCAAAAGATAGGAAATTGAGTGAAGTTGATATATGGGTGTTGGAAATCCAGGAAATAGCAACCCCCAACCATTTGCAGGGGCGCGATCTTGAATTTTCAAGCGGGGAGGGGAAAGGAGAATGTATTGTATTCTTGTTTTTTTAATACATGGCATTGTTATGTATTGAAATTTTAAAATGTTATTAATCGTCCTTTTTTATTATCATTTGTGACAAATTATGCATAATAAAAGCTAAATACATTGGGATTATATTTTCACTAAGCTTAAATTTAAAAGAAGCTTATTAACATTATTTAGGCGTACAAAACGATGTACCATCATTAAACCTTCTATGTTGGTGGGTAGAATATTGGAGGAAATACTCAAACAGAAGCCCCATTTGCACAGCTTAGAAAAATCATGACTATACTAAAGCCCAGAGCACACTACATAGCTTTTTCAACTGATGCAATTCCATGAGCCGACGACATGTGGTCAAATGGATAATTTTGAATGACGATTCGTTAAGACTACAATGTACAGTCAGCGGACTGACATTAAGTTGGGCAACTCTCACAAAGATCACAGGCAAATTTGTTCGTCAGGCTTTACATCATATATCCTGAATCATTCCAAGTCGTGAATCTTGAACTTCAATTAAAGATATTATTCTCCTGAAGTTAATTGAAGCAACTCAATCAAAATGTTGAGACATTCTCATTAACAAACAACAGTTCTTTTCCAGAACTGTCTATGTGGTGTACCACAAGCATTAAATATAATAAAAATTGAAGCGTATCGATATCATCATAAAAAATCCTACTAATTTAAAATAATATTTCTTTGTTGAACAGTAATAAAAATTTAAGTGTACCTGTATCAATAAATTGAAGTGTTTCAATTTATGGCCACAACTAGCCTATATTGTAAAGATATAGATTATATGTGAGTGATCAAAATTGTTTACAAAAATGTACCTGCTTTCTTATATCATCTTTTGTTATTGTGGTTTGCTTTTGTTTGGTGGGTTTTAAGAGACACAATTTTAAAAATAGAAAGGACAATAATTCAATCATTTAATTTACAAGTTAGTGACTGTTGTTTCGTCTAAACCTACATCCTCTTGGCGGCACGAATAACAAATGTCTTTTACCTGAAACCTGTCTTGATAGTTCGGTAAAGTGTTGTGCAGGAAGGAAGCGTGAAACGCACTCACACCAATTTGCACATTCGACAGGGCGTTAAAAAATAACTTTCACTTTTCCACTACTAAAGAGATTGTCCAGAGGGGCAGTGAGTCAGTGGAGAAGATGTACAATCGAAAGTATTATATACGATGATTAAGTTAAAGATGTGTCAAGATGTGTTTAGATGGATAAGATCTGTTATTGTAGAAATACCAGGGGAACCACCAGATGATGTCCAATGACAAACATTAAGCGGATTGTCTGTGTGTGAACTGTCCGTATGAAACTAGATACCCTTTCCTGTTTTGTATCATCATGTTAAGCAAAATAAATTTACAGTCTAATTTTTTGTCTCTTATAATTTTGTAGATAATCACAAACTGGAGAAATATTAGCACGGTCATGGCACAAATTTGTTCAAACCAATGTTTCTTAAGTAAATTGGAAACACAAGAGTATAATGCTAAAACCCTGCAGTTGAAAACAAAAGGTAAACTGTGCTACTTCAAAATTTTTAAACAATGGAGTAATATACATGAAGTTTATAAAAGATTATCTACCTACTGTAACCCTTGAGCAAAGTGATGCAGACGGGCACTTTTTATTATTTTGCTATCTTGCCCTCCTCCACCCGCCCCTAACTCACTGAGAGAAACAGGGACGGAAAACAAAAAAAAAATTTTAATGTTTTTTTTTTTAGCTTTTTTCTTTACAAATTAAAAAAAAATGTGTGAATTTATCTATATTTTTTGCAAGATACCCTACAAATTAGTATAAAATTGTTGTCTGATGTAAGATATTACCATTCTAGGCCTCTGTGGGTTATATTTTTATTCCATCTGATGAGTATTACAATTAATTTTTTTTGCCTTAGAATGGTATGCCTTAAACCAGGGCCATTGACAATTGAAACTTGCACCAAGAACATCTATAGAATGAATGAGTATGAATTATAAACAATTCAGATATAATTAACCCAGCAAGTTATCATTTAGTACCAAGCCTGCTCAAACAAGACAGCAGCAGAAAGAACCAGCATTTATTGTGTGTGTCAATGTACCTGTGATTAAAGTAATTCACAACTTCATCTCAGATACCTCTTCAAAATCACTGTTGGGTCATCATTGTCTAGAGTTGGAAGGTGTATCACAACTTGTCAAGGTATGATAAGGGTAAGCATGAGCACAATGGAATGTGGCATTCTGTTTCAACCTTCTATCTGTTCTATGTAGGAATGCAATCAGCCAACGATTATTGTTTTTTAATTGGAGATCCTAACAAAAGTGATGCACATGCAAATAATAATTTATTAACAGCAGAAATCATAAACCTGTGTAGAGCCACTCAACAGCAGTTTAATTTACATTACAGCAACCCTAGTCATTAGTGGGGTTGTCATTCTTTGGTTAAATTTTGCCTTTTTTTTTGGAATGTATTTTGTTCTCCTGTCTTTGCCAAAATAAATGAAATGAAACATAGTTACTTTGTTTGAATTGCGCATCTAAAAAATCAAATTATCAAAAATGAAATGAAAATTATTTGGCATCTAAAATTGTGAATTTACACAGCTAGGACTGATATTTTCACTCAATGATGCCAGAAAAAGCTTGGTCAACACTAACTTGATATAAAAACAGAAATAAATTACTAACGGAAATATGGTTTACAAGGGTTTTGTATGTGTAAATCATAAGTTTATCCCTCTGGAATTCTGTCTTGCCTTCAGTTTGAGAAAGTATGTCCCTTCACAGCAAATTGGGACAGAATTAAAACATGTATTGATTGGGTGTCAGGATTTGTTAACCCTATAAGTTACAAAGTTCCCCCCTCTGCTTTTTATCTTGTTATCTTACAATAAACATGGTCAAAAATGACAACTGTACGTGTCCAGATTATTGAATACAACTTGCTTGGTTTGAAACAAACTGTTATTATATTTATAGCAGTTAAAAATATACATATTTGCTTTAGATGCAGATGTAGAGAATAAAAATATAAATGTCAATAATTTTATTCTTTGGATCAGTTACACGCCAAATAATAATAAATAATGAACATGCCAAATGTCATCAATTATTTAAAAAAAAAAAAATACACCAACATGGGCAAGAGTAGCTTGTCGAATCTTTAAAGAAAGAATGGCAGTTGTTGGATTGAATCCGAGTCCTTTGGATTATAAATTAAGCACCAATCCATAACTGCCATAAAATTAATAAAACATTTAAAATGAATTGAATTCTCTGTTTCCATCCCGGTTTTTAATGAATATTGTGCGAGTTATAATTTTGTTTATTTAATTCATTACTTTGAATAAGCTTACAATGTATATAACCTAAAGGGGGAATTGGCATACGTTTGAACTTTGCTGTTTACCAAAAATTCAATAGTCAAATTATTGTGAGAACATAGCATAGGTGTGAACAGATATTAATCCTTGTCCCCTGGCTCCGACATCTGCACTTTGATTTAATCAATAATGATTTTGATACAGTTTCTTTCAAAATTCCAAAGGGATTGTAATGACGTACGTTATTCATAATATTCATTGGTTTATAATACAGGGAATTCACGATTCTCAAAGCATATTACTTAAAATAAATCTCCAAATTAATACAATCAATAGTTTCATTACTTGTATTGGTATTATTATTATTAATTATTAATTTATTATTCTTGGTAAACTGAAGAAACAACTAGTAAAGTGTTGAATTTAAAGTAAGGTACAGGTTTCCTGAGGCAGAGAGATTCTGAAAAGAGAGGCTTAAAATCTTTTTAAAATGCAGGCCCTGAGAAAAGCTGAGGGTATAAGTAAGGCTTACTAAAGCAGAATGAACACAGACAGATGGCAATTGGAGAAAGAAAGATAGATTGGCCATGTTTGTAAGAGGAAATCGTAAAGATATATTTACATTCTACAAAGACCAAACACTTTATCTCTTCTCTTTTTTGTTCAACAAAGTACGATACACACAAGGATTCATATAACGCCAATTTCCACGACTCGGCAGAATGCAACGACACCAAATCAGTGGCGGATCCAGGGGGGTTCAGTGGGTTTTGAACAAATGCCCCCCCACCCCCAACTCTGTGATGAAACGTAAAAGAAAAGTACTGCAGTTGGGTGAGGGGTAGGGGCTCGCCTACTTTTATATCCAAATTAAATCTGAGAGTGGCACTTCCGGCCATCTAGAGGTGCCATAATCATAAATTTTCTTACCCCAGCACCCAACTATGGTGGTCTAGTCTCTCCATTTGTGGGGCCCTTCTATTTCAAATTCCTGCATGATCCAACATTGTACGGTACTACCGGGGTGCTCACTCTTCAATATTCTAAATGGGTAGGTGCTGCATTTACAGGGGTATTTTTGAGGGCTTGATAACACAAGCGTGTAAATTTATGGAAGGGTTCCGGAATTTAGGGTATATTTGCGAAGACTTGGTAGCACAAGTGTGGGAAATACCAGGTAAAGTTGGTAGTTAAAGTCCCTGCCCCGTCCCATATCAAAGTCTCATAATTTTTCAGAAGATGTTATCAAAGATTTTTTGCTAACCTCCGTGCTAAACTTACCGTTGATACATAGCCACGAACAGTAGGGATCGCGAATAGACAGAACCGTGGTTTTATTCGCCATCGATAACAGTATACAAGTTTAATTTGGTAGGTTACACGGCCGTAATAATAGTTCAACCGACACCGGATTTTGGTAAGTGGTAGTTAAAGTCCCTAATAATTTTCAGTAAGGTAGCGCAAGTGTCTCATGTCTTTGAGTGGCTGCTGCACGCCCCCCTAAGGTTGGTATACAAGTGAGCCCCCCGGGATGGTACTGCATAGATCCTGGCCTACAAAAGGCATGCTAAACTCCCTAAGACTAGGAAGGTCGGACAGGCTAACCTAATTACCCTTCAGTTAAATGAAATTAAAAACATTGTTTTGGTTTGACCATTTCATTATAACCAGGGAATAAATTCAAGCCATTTGATTCAGCAAGATCTCATTTTTTTTGTTCTTTGAAATAAAATAATATATTGTCTATTTTCTCTATGTATACACACATAAATAGGCCTACTTGCTTTGTACGAATAAGATAAAATCACATGACCTTCTTTAATGACTTATAAGTCATTAAAAGAACCCTCAGAAGTTAAGAAAGCTCATTTCCAGCCATCTATTAAACTAAAATTTTCCCCTTCTGTTGGGTACTTTTTTTCAAAGATTTTGAACCCACTTACTTTAATCGAGGATCCGCCCCTGCAAATTCATTGTGAGCATTATAAAGGAGAAAGAAGGCAAGTACTGGTACACAACCGTCCCATGACAAAATTCAGTGTTATTTGTTTTCGCCCCCAGCAAACACATGTTAAATTATGCAACCATTTGAGCGCTTTCGGTTAAACATGTACTGTACTGAAGAATTTCACAGAAAATGCACATTTTTTTTGGTCGAATGGGTTGTTCGGCCTAAGGCCTGTGCAACATTTGTTAGTTTAATCAGGTAGTTATACATATACGACTACGAGTAAAGAAAATTTATTAAATGTGATTGACGTTATAGAATATTAATTACCTGTCTGGGCAAATGGGTAAAATAGCATAATGATTTCATATAGCCTAAAATAGGACTAAACTTAGTTTTAGTACCAGCTGCAGTGATAAATTCATCAAATCGGGTCTCAAATATTCCCATTTCAATTTTTCTGATCTACTTGGCATCTACTGAATCTAAGAATTTAAAAAATGTACCTAGTCATGACATAAGATAATTACATTAAAAAAAATTTCAAGTTTCTTTTATAGCCATGTAAACATTGTGAGCCAATAGCTGTTAAACATTCACAAGTAGACAAAAACAACAAAAAAACACAAAGCTTTTTCTAATTGCAATAACTACAGTATGCACTCTAGGGTAGGGCGTCACACGGCAGGGGTGACGTCAGTGGGGGACCAAGGGGCCACGGCCCCCGTCAGGGAGAAAAAAAAATTATACAGTATTTTCTTCATATTATTAGACTCTAAAATTGATTAAATACGTCTTTCAAACCCCTAAACTCCCGTCATGGACCTCGGACCCCTGTCGAGCAAATCCTGGCACCACCCGTCACTCGGCTGTGGTCTGTTTACTTTCATTCTTAACTGAACTATGCAAGTTTAGGGACGTTACGCCACTAAGGTTCAAATGATCCACATACTCCTAACCGAACTATGCTGTTTCTTAGAGTGATCATCTTGAAAACATGTTCAGTGATGCCATTAAATATGATAAAAGTACAGACAACCTCTGTGTAAAAGTATCTGATAAATCATGGAGGTATTTTTTACCTTCATGGATAAATATACCTTTTTGGAATGTCAATCAAAACATGTTATTTAATAGCCTGCAGAAATATATGAATGTCCAACAAACAAAAGTTCATAATAATAATTATTTAAAAAGGTAAAACAAATGAAAAAAACTTTTAAAGTGCTAAAAATTTATAGATGTTGCTTGTGGTTTAAAATTAATAAAATTTGATAGAAACACACAATACAAAAGCAATCAAAAAACATTTAAAAAGCCAGATGCAGAATCAATTATGATATTCATCATTTAAATGCTGAAAAAATGCTTTTAAGATGCTAAAAAGTTTACTTATGTTTACCTGTCTATATAACTTCCCACACCTTGGCAACAATATCCAAGGGGTGGTTATTAACAGAAAGGTTCATTGTTTTGTAACGTATCTATATTGTCATCAAGTAGATTTAATTTTAGTATGCATATCTTCAAATATTGTTAATCAGTGTTCTCCCTAACATCATGGGCAAGTGCCATGGTAAGTGTTAAGTCCACCATAGTTGGGACTGACACAAGGTATTCTTAATAATTAGGAGGCATTGAAATGTCCTAAATTGTACTTTAAGACTATATAAAAGCAGGGAACAGTTAAATAATTTATCTGTTCTCTGAACAGATTATCTGTTCATCGTGGAAGATGTTCCAAGCATCATGGCCAACTGTCAAGCATCATGGGGAATGTCCCAAGCATCATGGTACCATGATGCTTCAAGGGCCTGGGAAGAACACTGTTATTGTTTTGCATATAATTTGATAAGATAATGGTTTACCAAAATCTGATAATTTAAATTAATGATTTTTGCTTGTATTTAGTACAATATTTTGTATTGCCAATATCTGTAATTTTTACAACTATCTGGTGAGTCAGATTTGGCGCACAGGTTGGACTGTCAAGAACACAGGCTTAGGAGCGGTAAAAGCCGAACAAAAATTCTAATTTGTAGGCACAAATAAGCTGGTAACTTTGTTTGAAATTGATAATTTCAAGTACAGTATTTACTTGATGTTTTGGAAACTTTATAGGAGAATAATGAATTGAAAGTGCAACAAAAATATTTGTTTTTAAAGCCTCTTTTATATGACATCATGGCCTTCCCAGCAGTGTTCAAGAAATAAATGTTGTTAATAATTTTACTGCTTAAGCTGTTTTATGGTAACATTTTTTATCGTTTTAATCTTAACAAAATTTTAAACTTGTAACTCTTTTCAATTTTATAAAATCTTAAAAAATGTTTGCTTAAGCTGTCTTAATGGTAACATTTTTATCGTTTTAACCCTAATAAATTTTAAACTTGTTAATCTTTTGAATTTATAAAATCTTAAAAATGTTTAACTTGTCTAATTCTTTTATTCTTTATAAGCTTTTAAATTTTAAAACTTGTTAAACTTTTTTCTATGGTTTTACTCTTTCAATTTGAATTTTTAAACTACTGTACTTTGCAATGCCTTTAATTGTTCATTCTACCCTTCTTTGTTCGGTTTTACCATTTTTTATCCTGTTTTTTTATTTTACTTCTGTGTTTTGTATTCGCTTGTTAATGTAAGGACCCCAACGGAAATCAAGTTTCTTTTTTACCTTTCTTGGGTCATCCTTAGTATCTTGTCCTTGTCTTCCCTGTTTTTGTTTGCTTTGTATTTTTTTTGTATGTAATGGTACTGAATAAAATTTAAAAAATCAATCAATCATTTATTTAATATGTCACCAATCTAAAATCTGCTAAATAATTTTAGTTCCTCAATAAAAAGTCTAACATTTTTTTTAGCTTTCTGCTTGCTGTACAATTGAAAATAATATCCAATTGCTAAATATACAGTGCAAGTTGTTTAAGAGCCAATAGGGCAAGTTATTGCAGTGAGATTTATAGCACATATGGACATTTATGATACCAGCTAATCACTGTGAAATACATTAAAGAATGACATGAACAAATTAAAAGAACTATGAAGAGCCACTCAGTCGCGCCAAACACTTGTCCTCATTAAATAAGTCATAACCTCCCGTAAAACTTGGTGTGAAGTCTGTAGGGCTCCGGCAGCTGTGCTACATTGTATTGTGGAGTTCAGTAGAAGCAGTTGGGAACAGTAAATCTATCAACACCATGTTTTGTTTCTACCATGTCACAATTGGATCTTAAAGCAGTGTTAACTTAATTTCCCTAATTTCAAATTAAAGGTACACCGCTTTAAGTTAGCATCACCAGTGAAATAGTAAAACAAACTCCTTTCAAATTTCTAAGTTCACTTACAATTTCTTTGAAAAAAAAAAAATTCGTTCTTTTTCTTTTTGCAAACCACTATAGAAAATAACATTTATAATATTTGTAGTAGATATCTTTTTGAAAGATTTGAAATGTACCTGTAAGTTTAAATCAACACAATTGACCAATGATGTACCTGCTTTCGATCAGTAGACATTTATAACTTTGTACTTCAATTAGGAAGTGACACCCTAAGCTTACAACCACAGAAAGTGCCTGATTTTACTCATAAAATCCACTGATTTATCCTGTTAATTTAATTGAATGTTGTGTTCACCTTCTCAAAACTGTAAACCTACACAGACATTGAAAACAAACATGGTTAATTAAATAATAAGTTACATATGAAGTTATAACTTCTCCATTTATAGGGCAGGTAAATGTTATATCAAACTTTGGTTAAGTTCATTAATACCTTTTAACTTTTTAAAATTTTAAAAATTAAGTAATAGGTTTACTATAACATTTATTTTGAAAAACAATATGTTTAAGCCCTTTTTTGCCCAATATATTTATCATAGTTGTTGTGCTGGTTACATAATGGTTCTACACAGGCCAAAGTAGAAACAAATATGTATAAATACAGTACTTGGCATAAAAAAAACAATATAAGACAGCAACAAAAGGTGGGAGATGGGAGGAAGAACAAGAATCAAAATTCATTGCTTGGCCTTAGAAATAAAACCTATATTCTCTAGATAATTATGATTTAAACTTAAAACAAAGTAATTTAATATTCAAAAGTATTTTTGCATATTTATGTACTGTTATATTCTGTTTTGTTTTTCCATTTTGCAATTAATTAATATTAATTACCTGGTTTAAAAACTTTTTAAATTTTAAGTTTTGTTTCTACCAACTGTAATTAATAATTGATTGATTAATTAAATAATGTATAATAATTAAATAATGTATAATAAAAAATTACCTTTTTGATAAAAAATACAATTAGTACTAAAGACTTTTCACCAAAAATTATAATTAATAAAAATGGCAACCAGTTATTTCATTTTGAGTTTCAAAAAATAAATAGGCTTATGGATATAATAAAAAATCTATTTCAAGAGTATTTTATTTAAGCCTATATTACACCACAGACCCTATTTGTATATAGGATCTGCGATTAGACCAAAGATTGTTGTTTTTTTACTTTTTCACACTAAAGAGCTGAACTTCAATAATTTTCCTTATAATAAAAATATATGCATTTTCCAGGATTTTCATTTAGTAGAATATTCAATTACTTTTTTGTTTAGATATAAAAACATTAAAAGAAGTGCATAAAAACACTATTTTTATCATTATTTTGGGAACTTTATTACAAGTAAGATCCATTTTAATGTTGCAAGTCTAAATCCCTACAGATCAGTGAAGGTCACTGAAGTTGCCGCACTTGTGGTAACTCCCATTGGAGCATGCTCAAACATCAGGTGGTGCAGCAAATTTTCAACGAGCCCTACTTTTCATATTTATGAGGAATAATTTCAGAGTGATAGCGTCATTAGTACAATAAATATCACATTTCAAAAACAGATATCAAACATAAATACTACTTTAGTATTTATTTAATTTAATTTCAGTAAGTATAAATCAAAAGATACACATGTTTTGATCATTCAAATGTGTATGTATAATTATGAAAGCAAACATGATATCAAATTGGGAGTGACATCAATTGTTTCACACTTTTAAGTCTATTAAATAATATTAATAGTGCATCTATTAGATGATTGTTGCAGCGAAATGAGGATTGTTGCGGTTGTTATGATGCATAAGTTCATAATTCAATTCATGAACAATAAATATAACTGGACTAAATTAGGTTAAATATGAATAATTAGGTTAATGATTCAGTAACAGTTGAATCACATGCTTTCACCGTATACAATGTAGATGAATTTGAATGAATTTTCATAGTGTCGTATAAAGATTTGTTTAATCCAACTTACACTGTGTACTTCCTATTCTGTATACTGCACTGTTAAATTTATATTTAAAATTAATACTGTATAAATTAATAAATTCAATCAAGGTAGTTTTCAGTTAATTTACATTAAATGTGCTGCTTGTCATATGCAAGCAGCAGGAACCATACTAACTATGATACGATAAAGAAGATGAAAAGAAAAATGCTGTGACGAGACTCATACCTAGGCAATATATTGACTAGGTATACCGTGTAAATAAGAACTTATTCGCCTGGTACCATGCAAAGTCACTTTGTAAAAAATGTACGGTATTAAGGTTGGTTAAAAATGATTGATTAGGCCGATGGAAGACATTTACTATTGGTGCATGGTTGACTTGCAGATAGTGATTTTCATTTTCAAAAAAGTTTGTTAAATTGCTGTCTACCACACACTGTATTAATTCTAGGAACAGTAATAGATCCCTCTTTAATGCTTTGATGAATTTGATGAATTACCCTCGTTAATAACAAATTGTCGTAATTAACTCAATGTTTGATTGCACATACTGTCTCTATGCTAATTCTCTAACTGCAAAAGGTATAACTATTACCACATTAATACAGTAATGAATGAATAGAAATTTGAAAGAGGCAATAAGTTTGATAACAAATAAAAAATATCTCCCAGTATTTTGTATTATGAGTATGTGTATGTGAGGAGAAGAAAAAGTAACCTTTCGGCCATCTCGAGGCAAAACGATTAATTTTGAGATAATATAATGTGGGAGTAAATTAAACACTTCTGAATTACCTGTGAAAATTTCAGGTCTCAATAATGAGTCTTTTCTGATATAGGACCAATACTCTTTGGTGTATGGTAAGAATGGCCCCGGAAAAAATGGCCTGGTAAAAATGGCCCCGGTAAAAATGGCCCCAAGTGACAAGTAGGTAAAAATGGCCCCAATAATAAAATTCTGTATTAAAACTGATTTTTTTTTAAATCATTATATGCATTTTTTTAAACTGAAATAATTTAGTTTTTAAAAGGAATCTATCAAATAAATTGCCATTTACATTTTACTTTTTGCAGAAGTTACATATTCAATGATAAAATATTCAAAGTAAAAAAAAGCCATGAATAACACTTTTTTTTTCCCATTTAAATGTTAAAAAATAGCAACAACATAATCAATAAATCAACATAAATCACGCATATATTAATACTAAAATAATTTATTTGTGGCCAATTTCAAGGAAGCGGAATCACAGTTTTCCAGAAATTCAATCTGGGTATTGGTAAACCCCACAAACAATGAACATCAAATTATTATTTTTTTTTTTTTAGAAAAAGAGAGTTCTACAATAGTAATTAAAGGGTTTGGATGGGTTCGCAGTGTTTTTGGAGGATTGTGGTGTATTTGCAAGTATTTTTTCACCAAAAAAAAATCAACATTTTAAACAAAAAATAGGTTCTTATAAATATTTAATTTTCTTATTGATATACCAAGTGAGTCAATCACAATTGAATTGTTTGGTTTTCTACAGTGTGTTTTAGGAATTTAGCAATACCATTTGATCCTACCATAATTACTTCACCCTCACAATTACACGCCATTTTAATTCTTAACATAATTGCCATATTTACATAACTATGTATATAATATAGTATCTCAGTTTACATTATTTAGTATAGATTTAGGCACTTAAATTTAC
>NW_022734328.1:312294-325675 GCF_011630105.1 Anneissia japonica | reverse complement strand
TTTGATTAACAAATACTTCTTTGAAGTAACTCTAAGCAGAACATTTGTTGAAGTAAAGTAAGCCTCCATTTTCCCATACATGAACTTGTCATTCAAAACAATTGATCGACATGCTTAACTACTGTTTATTTGCACTGTTTATAACATGTAAAGTTATTTCATTTGATAATTAACAAAAGTGAATTTTGTGGTTATCTATGAGTTGCATATTTTGGTAGCTGAAGTACTGTATGTACTTTGTTAGTGGAATAACGTTTTTTAAAACTTATTTCAACTATCAAAAAATGTTCAATGGTCGTTGTTTTCTGATAATCTCTCAGTACATTATTTGCATCTGTTGTGTAACTGTATTTGTTATTGATTCAATTTTTGCTTATTACAGTATTTAAATATTTGAAGATTAAAAAAAAAATATCTATTATTCTATTAAAAAATATCTAATATTCTATTACTGAATTTTTTCATTGGGGCCATTTTTACCTACTTGTCATTTGGGGCCATTTTTACCTACTTGTCATTTGGGGCCATTTTTACCGGGGCCATTTTTACCGGGGCAATTTTTTTCAGGGCCATTTTTTCGGGGCCATTCTTACCTGCATTCCCTATCTTTAAGCACAAAACTAAAAACTAGTGATTTACGATGGTAAAACAATGTAACTGCAAGATTACGGGGCAAACAACGTATCTACGATGTAGATACGTGGTTTTGCCTCGGAATATTATTCAAAAATTGTTTTGAGCTGATGGAGTTTGACAAGGCAAAATCAACTGGTTAATGGTGTTTTCATATAAATAATCTTAACAGCAAAGTTCGATCAAGCTACTGTAGATAATGCAAATGTGATAAATTCCAAAAATATGTCACACTTGCAACAATGCCGAGTCTGACATGTTTCCGAGGCAAAACAACGTATCTGTGAATATCGTTAATAGCTTTGCAATAAAAAAACGGTTTTAATTAAAATTTTACATATAATCACAATGTCTATAGATCTACAATCCTGCAAGATTTCAAAAGGATATGACAATTTATTGCCAAGTTGCAAAAAATGCAATCTTTAACTCTATTTATCTCCAAAAGTGAAAATATCAAGTTACATTGTTGTAAGAGCCGCTCTGATCTACTTTAGTTATATATTGATGAGGCTTCAACAACAAAAAATACAGGTAAGGAGATGCAAACATGTTGGTATACAATTTCTATAAAATTGTATTAAAAACATATATATTATACAGTACGGTATTATCTGAGAGAATATTTACCATATTTTATGTGTTGATTTCAATCACTTCTCTATTATCCTTTTCTATATGTTTTCTTCGTCAGCTAAAATTTGTATTTATTTCATAATACTGTATGTATTTAAGCAAATTAAGCTACTACAGTAGAATAATATACAACCAACTAGGAAAAGTAACAACTTTTATTACAGACAATTGTCCATAACGCACAAAAATGCTTGTTTACTACATGTTTTGTTCTTGTGAAATTAGGATATCTTAAGTCAAACCATTGTATTTTGCAGGTAACTTTTATCATCCATAAACATGCAAAACAAATGACTTTTCTGTTGTTACTGTAATTTTTAACCTATGTATGTTTGCATTATCCTGACTTTGTTAAACACCAACAAACTTGATTACAAAATTAGTAATTTTCGCCCTAATCTCTGATCCGTGAGTCAATAAAACAAGAAAAGCTAGCGATAAGAAAATGTAAACTTAAATCTTTTATTCCACTTTTAAATATTGAATGATCAGATACACATATTTGGAGCGTCAATTTCAATGAGAGTGATTTCAGAAGAATAATGCTACAAATCTGTAAAGACCTTGTTGATTATTTATTCCAACCAAGTATGAGAAAATCTGCTTAGCTCAGGCCTTGGCAGCAGCCCATTGAGCATCTAACTGTGACTAAACATTGGTAGAAAAATAATAGGAATAACATGGCCTTGCCATGTAAACATTAAAAGTAACTTGATTATAATGATGTGGAGGAAAATGTTGATGGAGAGAATCAATCATTGCATGCTAATCTTCTACTTACTGAATGAAAAAAAACCTAACCAAGTAGTCAGGTAATTTCCAAGATGATTTTTCAATTATGTTTCATCGCTGTGTCCCTCTGATTAGTGATTTAAAACTTGCCTCTTAATATAATAATAATTTTAGAACCTAATTCATTCTGTTGATTTATTAAATTTATTTTATCCATTTCAACAACTTAATTCAATGTTTACCCTTTAAAACCAAATAGTCTGTGTATCTAGGAATAAAGAGGATACAGTTTATTTATTTGGGCTTTCATATATCTTGTGGCATGTACTTCAACTTTTGAACTATCAATAAATTAGATTACATTCAAATTAATGTAATGACGTTAGGTGTGATGCTTCATTTAGATGAATATTTCCTTTATATAGTAGACAGTATGATCTCATATACCATAACTCAATGTGTTGTTGGAAAGAATATAATTCAGGCCATATTATATCTTAAGAAATTAGTTCAAACTCTTGTAAAAATTTGCCCGAGTTTTTTTTTTTTTTTTTTTAAATCTAAACTTTCTATTTTTGATGGCAATGATAACATGACCTTCAGACAGACTTCAGTGTCTATGCAAAGAATAGGGAAATAGTATTAAATTATACTGTTCGGAGAAGAAAATTTTTTTCTCATATTTCTGTTTTTGAATTAAAAGATAATACCATATTTAACACAATGAAATCAATAAAACTATTGAATTTATTAGCTCTTTGAATGAAGAGTATGAATGAAATTTTATTAGCTGTATATAGCGCCCTCTATGCAAAGATAACTCTTCATAATAAATTTACAATTTTCATAAAAAATACATCTGCCTGTATAACTTTTCATATTTCTGCATTTTGTTACCTATCTCTCTCTCCTCATGCTAATGTGAAGTACCATGGTTAGCTTTTTTACAATACTCAGGATTTATGGGTCTGTCTTAAGTGTTCCTGACAGTTAAGATCTGTTGAATAAATGTTTTGCCAAAGTACTTCTGATTTTGTCTTATAACTTGACTGCATGTTATACCCTGTGCACAGTAGCATTTACAGTATAACAGGCTTTTTCAAACCCACCACAAACAAATAAAACTAATTCTTTGACTTGTATAGTCAATTGGAATGCAAACTGCTAATAAATTAACAGGATGGTTTAATGTCATTAAAATATATTATTTTAACGTAATTTCAATATATAGGCCTCCTTGTATATTAATTGAATATATTATTTATTGATTTCTTAATTCTACCCCTCAAATACATTTCTATCAATACTATCATAGGCCCACTTGTTTGAAAATACAAAAAATTAAATACTTGAAAATACAAGAAATACTACATAAATTATGCTTCAGAAACAACACAATTGATGGGTTGTCTTTTAATCTAGATTGAATATCAATCATATTCGAAACGTATAATTTCATTAACAAATTACTGTTAATTAATAAGATCTCTCAGATAAGTACAACATTGTCTCTGAAGTTTTTAATTAATATCAAGCATTGTGTAAGTGATTGCCTAAGGAGACCACTTCAGACTACGTAAAATATACGAATACTTAAGCCACTCAATTATGTTATTAATTAATTAACAAGCGAAAACGATGTTTTAACAATTCTCCCTCAAGAGCGGTTGACTGACTCTTAATCACTGAAAATATGTTAAGCAGGGAACAGCCAGCTAAATTAGGAATCTTATCAGGCAATTGTACAAAGTACAATTTTACCACTGCTTCCCATATTGATGTCCCTTATCACAGGCATCTCCAAGTGCAGACTTTCGCAAACGCCTTATCGTCCAAGTCTGTTGTTAACTTCTGTATATTAAGCAATTATCAACAAACCTATCAAATTGATAGAACAATCCTAATTACTTAACTGTGGGTGAGTTTGTTTTCAGGTAGGTCAGGAATTAAAAGCTGATAATCGCAACGTTAACAAGCAAAGTGACAAGCGATGGAGCATGATAAACTGATAACGCTGTCTTTCCAATATCTGCTATCTATTGCGTATTGTTTGAACATAAATGGCCAAACAATAATCGAGTAGACGTACATCGGCGGAAAACAGTTCTCATTAGCATACAGTATCACGTACTGTAGTACTTCAGTATGACTTTGAATCAACAGCTGGATAAACTAAGGGCTATGTAAAACTGCTTCAGAGTTGCTATCTTAGTTGTATTTATTGCAATAGTCAATAATACTGCATTGACAACCAATTACCACTTGCCACACTCACACCCTTATGTTGAATGATTGATAATCAAATCTAATCAGTCGCTAAAGTAGATTACAACTGCTGTCAATTCTCCACTTCTCTCATAATATGAATGATAAAGTATTGAAAAATGCATACTGCTCAAAAGGTTTTACTATCAGTCGTTGAATAATAACATGCAATGCACATAGGACCTTGTCACCCTACAAGAGAATCAAACAATTACACAAGTACAAAAAAAAGTGCCTAATCCATCCATAATGCGATAAACATTCTGTAGTTCATATATAATCATGATATCACCCGATTCAACATACCATTTTTCTGGCAGTTTAAATAAATAAAATTTGTAAAATACTATTTAATTGGTTTATAACTGTATATTTAACTGCCCACAGGCGAATTGCAATTGTCGGTGCAAGAAAAATCATGTGAGCCAAATCCTAATTTTTGCATGTTGTAGTATGCAGTCCACGGGCAACGTAAAGTTAAAGGTAGAAAAATAACCCATAACTAGCAGAGTCATTGTGCTGAATTGCATATGGGCATGGTCTGTGACTATTACTGTAGCATCTGTAGAAAAAAGCTTAGTAGTTTCATGCTCACATCATTTCACAACGATGGGCTGAAATGAACCCGGGGTAACCCTTTACTCATCCGAAAGACACATTGGGTTCTTTAAACTGCACGCAAGCCAGATGTGTACACTGAACCTTCCCTTTTAAGTCCTATCTGAGAAGACTGACCAAACTCTGGGCACCCCTGCCTTTAACGCTCAGTCACTTGACTCACCAAATATAACTGTTTTGTGCTTATACCATGTTACTACAGGTCTCTCTCTAATTAAAGATCCCTCCAATTAAATACCACTTTTCTGTGGTTCCATATTAACAAATGTCTTTTACCTTTATTATTTTAATTAGAGACCAAAGCTGCTAAAGAACATGGAAACCCCAGTCCCAAAACTGGTCTTTAATTGGAGGGAGACCTGCAATTTAAGTAGTAGTGTGTTCTTAATTCAGAACAGGAGCCCTGCGTGCACGACAGCCTGCATTATCGCAAAAGCAATGTCATGTGGCAGCATGTTGCCTGTAAATAAAGTTCAGGTAAAAAGTGTACTGTCTGTGATCGGTACAATTACATATTATTGCGCGGAAGCTCAGTACTGTATGTTTAAATTTATAGATGATTAATCAGTTTTTATTATTATGAATGTCGCCCTCTACTTATACATTTCATATACTTAACTCAATTGAAAAATACAATGAGATGACAACAACTTGGTAGACTTAAAACAGAAAATGCATTCAAAAAATGAATATTTCAACCCATCCTTGGGTCTTCTTCAGCATATGTGTGACAAACAAAATATAAGTTGGCTATTACAAAAAAGTATAAGTAAAATATGATTGGTCCACAATTTAAATAAAATACTGTATAATATATATGTTGATAGGACTAAAATACTAGGGGGAAGAGTAAGCAACAAATAAATTAATTGGGAGTTGTAATTTTAATGAGGCTGATATCAATGTGGGAACACAGATAAATCCCAGTCAACAATTTAAATAAAGGAAATAAACGTGATAGTGAATAAAGGAGTCACTCTGATCAAACTCCTCAAACATAATAAAACAGTACAAACAAAAAATATATAAACTAACAGGAAAGTTTAAAAACAAAGAGGCAGAATGGCGGAAAATCTTATAAAAAAATAGAGAAATACAAAAATATATAATGACTGTATAAATAGGCTTATGCTGGACAATAATAGGCTATCCAAAACGTACAAATGTGATAGAAGAATAAATATATGAATGCAATGCCGTAGCCAGCTATTGTGACAGTTGTGACAGTCCCACACAATTTTTCTAATGGGTCCACATTTTTAAAAATGGGTCCAAATTATGCAATTTCATGCATAAAATGAGTCCACTTTGTGAAAAATGGGTACAGATTTCTCATATTTAGCCAAAAATGGGTAAAATTTTAAAATGGGTCCTGATTTTTCATATTTTTGCATACAATGGGTCAACTTTTAAGAAACTGGGTCCACATTATTTGAATTTACGCGTAAAGTGGGTCCACCTGATATTGTCCCGCAACGTTTGAAAATCGTGGCTACGGCATTGTATGAATGGGTCTATAAAAAAATGTCAACGTATAAATATAAGCTATATATCTGAATAATCTGCTCCAAATTTATCATATAATAATAATTTAATATTATTATTATTACTATTATTATCATCATCATCATCATCATCATCATCATTACTATCAATATTTCAATTGTTGTTTTTGCCAATTGAACGTATGTTTGCTATCTCTTCATACAGGATTTGTTAAAGCAAATTAACATGTGTTTATATTTAAAACAATGTATATAATAATATTCAAAAAATATATAATATATAAGAAAAGAAGGCTTTGTAAAATGTACAGCAAAAATCAATTACAAATCAAAAATAAGCTGCTCACTATAAAAAAAAATTAATAAAAAGGGTTGTGTACAATACATCTGTGTTGAGTTTAAAAAGAAAATAAAATTCTATATTTGATATTTTTCATTGTGTAAATTTGATCGTTGAAAATTAACAATTTAATTTTATTTAAATTTTCAGGGGATTTCATATATTTTTAGGCTTCAATCAACATTTATTCAATTAATCAAATGAAATAATATAACATACATTTCTTTAAGTACGCAAATAAGAACATGTAATTGAATTGGTTAGGATGTCTTCTAGAAGTAGTGTAAACCTAAACTTATCTGAGGTAACCCTTAAGAAATACAAATATTATTAAAATAATAATGATAATAATAATGATGATAATAATAAAATTAACATTACTGTAATAATAACATCAATAAAAATGATAATAATAATAGTAATAACAAAAGCAATAACAATAATAGTAATAACAATATATTAACAGCAATAACAATATAATAATAATAGTAATAACCTTTATTTAATATTTTACCAGACAGTATGTTATTTTATTATTTAGCTAATATTTGCTTTCATGAAATATGATATATTTTCCATCTAAATATTATAAGCTTTTTGATTATGGAGTATTTTCTAAAATCATTAGCATTAGTCGATTAGATTAGCATAATCATTTAGGACACTTGTCAAATTAACCTAATTAGCTAATGGTCCGAGATTCATTAAACATCGCTTTTGTAATTTGGTATTTCTTTGTTGTCAACCAAGCATATCTGCTAAAAAGTGCTGCACTTTTCTATCGTTACAACCTGTTGTACTTTCGTCTCATTCCGCCAAATAAATGGCGAGTTAACTTTCCAATTATAGAACTGAAAAAATAAAAGCTTTATTATACGGTATTAGCTAGTCATTAATTTGTGGGGCTTAGAATCTTGACACTTGTTGGATTGAACACATGGTCTGTGAAGACAGCTTTGCAGGAAAGAAAACCACGATGAGAACTAAAATAATCACAAATTGCGGTTCAACTTGATTATAATGTGAAGGTGGTTTTGGCGGGCCACAAAGAGTTTATACTGTACTACGTACCAGACTCGAGGTCAGCTTTAAGGTATCATATTTCACGATGACAAACACAGAGGAACCAACATTTCACGGCAAATGAACGGTAATTTTCATCGTCCACTGTAACTTCCGTCAATGTTTTCGCAAGTGACGTGAAGTGCCAGCTCTGATCATATTAAATAATTACACAATGTGACCAGGTATTTTGACCATGAAAATAATTGTCCTGTATGCTAAAACAGGCCTGTGTCCAAGAAGTGGGTGGGGGTGGGGGTGGTGATGGATGTTAACTTTCCAATTCTTTATTAAATGTATTTCATATCTATATGACACTTTTCACTATAATGTGTACTGTACTAAGACAAAATTTAATGCATTTTAATTGATTATTATGATATAAAGTAATATAAGAAAGTGGAAATTAGTCATCTTATTTTGCTAGGCCTGCTTTCATTTAAATTCAGCCATAACGAAGTGTATTAGGATCATTCACATTATTTGTTTGAATTACTGATGAGAAATCAAGAAACAAAGAGATGTAGGTAAGTTCAGTGTGAACTTTGTTTTAGATAATTACAGTCAAATTTTGGTAATAGTAATATAGATTTTATAACTTAACTGGTTTAAAACCCTTAGGCTTTGATACACAGAGGCTTCACACCTTTAGATTGTAACACAAAGCAATTGATTTTAATTCTACGATAATCATACTAATAATTACGTTAAATCAGGCATTGTAGAAAAACAAGAGGCTAGCACCAGAGGGAGAGAATTTTGTTTACTGACCGAAGCATCATGAAATGCATGGTCGTATCGGCGATCGCACCATCTTCTTCAGATTGTCTGCTTCAGGTCAATTGTGAATGGTACGTGGTTATTAGATTAATAAGTCTCTAATCCAGTGAGGTGTGAACGTGAAGGGAATAAAAAGACATAGTGCAATGCCGGGCTTTAGAAATTGATCTTAATAATCTGCCTCATTGTCATCAGTATTAGGCCTCTGATGACAATATCATCACACTTTCAAACAATGTTTTCCACAGCATTTAGCAGAGAAAAGGACTGTAAATAATGGGATTACGGAGTCTGTTATGATAGGCAAAGCGGTTTTTAGTTTGCGTATTCAGGGCTTTGTTAACACTCTCAAAGTGTGACAATGAGTGTCATTAATATTATACGTAAGTAATCCTGATGAAATCAATAATGCAGAATTATGAAATGAATATAATTATGAGTTGAGTTAAATTCTGATTATAGATGGATGAACAAGAAAAGAGAAAGAAAACACTAGCAATCAATAAAATGAGGACAGATATAAAAGAAAAGTAATATGATATGTTTAGAATTACACGGTTATTATTATATTTGTATAATAATTTATTATTACGCAGTGCCATAAATCTTAATGGGTAAACAATAATGCAGCATTATAAAAGGAATATAATTATGAGTTGAGTTAAATTCTGACTACGGATGGATGAACAAGAAAAGAGAAAGAAAACAACACCTATCAATAAAATGAGACAGTTTATAAAAGTATTAATATGATATTTGAATAACAGTTATTATAGTATTTGTATAATAATTTATTATTTAATAGTTTATTATCTATATATGTATATATGTAGGTTATTTTAGGCAATACAAGAGAACATTAAAAAAGCAACATGATTAAAAGTTAGATGTGTTTTTCAGATTCTTTCATAGGAAGCTTATTATTTTAATGAAAACTTGATTTTTTACTCCTGAAGTGGGTCTATCAAAGATTAACATCAACTGTTCTTTATTATTGCTTTCACTTTTAATACATATCAGTTTTAAAGTTTGCATTGCATAGTCTGTTTTTTTATTTTTGGTGCACCCATTTATATGTACCGTTTTTCAGTTCCCTAAGTGGGACCCTACGTATCAGCTCTGATGGAAGGGTCATGATCCTCCCATCCACTTAAAATATTGTTGAAATAAAAATAAATAAATAAATAATAAAATATGGTAAAAATTCTTTAATACTGATAGGCTTAATAAATGGTTGGTTATAATTAAATTTTATTTAAAAAAATTATATTATTATTATTATTTTTATTTTTTATTTATGAATGAAATTATTAGATTATGCAAGTAGTTTAAATATTGTGTCATACTATTGTTTATTTTATCTCTTAAATAGATTGAGCTGAACTATTAAATGCAAAAAGAGATACTTGGCCTTCTACTAGCATTTGTCTGTGTTTCTGCCTTTTTCCAAAATCTATTACTAGTCTAGTAGTATGTATATATGTGAATACATTTATATTACTGTTTGTGCATTCTTTATGGTGTGTTGAATATTTGAATTATTTTATTCATTTTATGTTGTATTTTGCATGCAAATGTCATTGCGAAGGCAGCATATGTCTGCACCATGGTATTAGTAACAAAATGCATTTCTTAGATTCTATCCTGTATGTAAGCAGTAAAGTTAGGCAAGTTTGTGCAATGCTGTAAGCTACTGCTCTCATCACAGTTAGGCAGGTACCTGTGAGTTACAGTATGGCAAATTTGTACACAATTGCGAATAATATCTACCTGTAAATGCAACTTTTTATCAGTTTTTAAAATTAAATGGTCCCATAAATTATTTTTCAAGCTCTTCTTTTTGCAGAAAATCTGACCTAAATTCTAAATCCTCAAATTTTTAGAATATGAATATTAATAAATATTTGAATAGTTCCATCTGGTTTGTTTAATGTTGTTGTATTCTGTTTGGATCATGTTTTTAAACATCCATTGTGTTTGGTTTATTAATGGTCTGTGAAATGGACTGTGAATATAAAAATATAATAATTTAATAAAAACATTTGGTACTCCATTTCATGTGATAATGGATCAGATAGCAATGGAAGTTTGGAAGTATAGTAATCTATATTTAATTAACAAAATTTATAATAAGAACCAATCAAAATTATGAATATTATCCTTATGAAGTTATTTCATCATCATTATTATTATTATTTACAATACATAATGCATTACATTTATTAATACATTATTATTTTACTTAGATGTTGAGTACATTTTTTTAATTAATTATGTATTTAAATTAAACTGGTCTACTTTGCTTTCTGTTTATTCTTTTTCGCTACAAACATTGTAAAACAATTAAAATGTTAAATGATTATAAACCCCTTAAATGTTGATAGGTCTAAAATAGTTGATAATAAAAAGATAATTAAATCAAATTGTAAAATTTATATATATTATAATCTATAATTTAAAACACATCAAGAAAAGTAAAAAATCAAGTTTGCTTTGTTTTATTAATTTTACATTATTGAAGCTATGTATTTTATTAAATGATTCCAACTTTGACAGAAACTGATGGGACGGGTAGAGTTCATGGACTTTCAATGCCAGTGGTCAAAGTAATCCTATGTGGCTATCCATGACTTTTAGCCCACTTTCAGATCAATCCTATGTGGTTTTCCACTGGCTCTTAGCCCACTTTTCTTGAACTGGTCAAACACTTAAAAGTTTTAATGTGGATAAATGAGTGTTTGCCAATTCCACCTAGTATATGTATAAAATATTAAGTTTTTGTTCGACTAGGAACTTAATCACATGATATATTTGTACAGAAATACTTTGCCTTTGACAGGTTGTCAATCAAGACCCAAGTCAAATTGCACCCGCCATTATGAATCATAAGTGACAAATTTGAACAATAGCAAAAATTGATACAATTTTTATGGTATCAACAATTTGAAAAATGTACGATACTCACAAACTTTGATTTTATATTTATCTATTTATTTATTTGTAATAGTTCGGGCATACAAGCACAATAAAATTTCAAAACATTTTCATTGAACAAACATTGCAAAAAAAGAGCGAAAAAGAAATGACCAATTGCCATAGCCCAGGAAAGACCAAATACATGTAGCGCTTGCAAATAGTAAAGGCCTTCCCAACAACACAATCAAAACAAATAGATGTTTTACCTAATAAAGGTAGAAGTATTGAATAAAAAAAAGGTATTGTTTATTAGTTTAAAAATGTACAAAAATTTAATAAAGTTTTCATTACTGACCTCAAAACCCCCTTGAATACAAAATTTGACCATTTTTTTTGGAGGGGAGGGGGGTGTGGGCTGGATACACAGGGAATCCCTTTTTTCATCACTGCATACCTAATTCAAAGCCAATATTTGAGTATACTGTAATACGTAAAAATAAGCTAAGCTACTCATTCAACTATACCTCAGGTTTTTGCCAAAGAAAAGGCTGGTTCATAAAATTGGGCATATAGTAGTAGGAGGTGGGATTATATAAAATCTATTATATATAAACATCCATCTATTAAAGTATATATATTTAGTTTTATTTTGATATACAGCTTTTGACACAGTAGATTTGCTTTCTTATAAATATATTTGTAAGCTGACTCAACAATTTCAATTCTGGTTAATCATAGTGGTCTAGGTTCCTTTTTATAGTATAGACTGCAATAGTATTTAGCATTGGTATGTGGTAAAGACCACATTTATTTGTATTTCTCAATGCAGATCACTTTCTTAGTAATACAAAAAATATCCCAAATTGCCCACAAAACCCTTTAAAATATCAATTAACTAATTTAATTTAAATTATTTTTTAAAAAAACACTATCACAAAGATTTTTCAATTTTTTTATGTTAAAAAGTACAAAAATAAATCATTAAATTGTGAATTTAAACAGATTTATGAGTTAATTTCCAATAAGGACACAGATCGAAAATTTTTTTTCGATGAAAATCCTTAAGTTGTCTACCAGCAAATTACACATAAAATCTTTAAAAAAAATTTAATTAACAAACTTAATTGCACAGCGTGAATGATCGCATTATAATATTTCAATTGAAAGTAATTAAAAAGGCACTCTAAAGTAGATTTCTTAAATTGTATACTAGTAAATGTAGATTAATGTTTTTATTCATACATGTTAATATTAGATACATTATGGTCTTAATTGAGTTTCCACCATATTTTTAGATGGGAATCATTTATTTTTGATCTGTGCTCATGCGATGATAAAACTCATGGCATGGATGGGTTTGTTATGGTAGTGGTAAATTCACCCTACCATTATTGCTGCGAAGCAGCCAATTCATATTCTTGACAGCAATTTGACCTCTGAAACGTCATTGTTTGTCAAAAAACGAGGGCCTGAGACGACTGAAAAGCGGAGTTTCCTTCTTTCGTTCTGCCGGGTAAAATCAATTACTTTAGGCGACGTTTGTAAACTAACCTACTCGTACCAACGTCCGCATGTCGCGACGCTGGAGTATTACTATTCAGCGTTTTTACTATATTTCTAGGTTTCCTATTTCTACGTTTAATCGGCCCATGTCTCAGCCACAATATTTTGAGGCCAATAATATTTACGTACCCAGTTAAACTTATTTACTAGCCTATTTCAACGTGCTAATTATTACATTTAGGCGACGCTTGTTGTAGACTGGCATACACAGTGTTTTCGGAAATAAATACCATTTTATACACATGCGCAGATCGATTCGCCAGCAGCGAGTCATCGCCAGCAGCGAGTCGCCAGCAGCGAGATGTCACTGCAGCAAAACACTATTGTACAC
>NW_022734328.1:283164-312259 GCF_011630105.1 Anneissia japonica | reverse complement strand
CTTTTTATTATTCATTATTTTCACTTGACTCGCATAAATAATTTTGTTCGAAGAACATTTATATGCAGTTGTACTTCGCAGCACTTCACTTGCAATTTGCAATTTCTAGTATCTATTATTATTTGTGTTCAAGTAACACTAAGGAAGTGATCTTAGCCTATGACATGATAAAACCTTAAAGGCATTGAATTAGTGATAGTGGTAAATTCACCCTTCCCTTATCTCTATTATTTGTGTTCAAGTGAGCAACTTGAGTTGAAGAAACATCAGGTCAGTGATCACAGAGTTGCGTTACATGATTAGGTTACAAGTAAAGTGATTAATTACTGATTAATTAGGATAGCATTGCCAGTTGGAGTCTTAACAAATGTTACAGTTGACATGATATGTGAGGGAAGACAGTGAGCTTAGGCCCTAGTGATTGATGGCTCACCCTCTACAGGTTAGACCATTTCAGGCTCCCAGCAGTAAAGCAAAGCATAGTCTGACCTATTTATGTATTTTTTATCCTATTTAAAAGAAAGATATTCAATGGTGATAAAAAGGCCATTCCACATGGGTTGTGTTGAGCAAGAAGTTATGTGCATTTTCTTTGTAATTCTCTGGTACAGTTAAAAGTGGTGTTAGGATATTTGTTCTCAATAAAAATAATAATAATAATAATTTGGATTTGTAAAGCGCAAAATACATAGGTCTCTATGCGCTAGAAATTTGCAAATTAAAATAAACTAAAGAGATGAGTCTTGAGACGATTTTTAAATATCTCAACAGAAGGAGACTCATGAACAATGATAGGCAAGCTATTCCACACCTTGGGAGCAGCAACGGAAAATGCTCTTTCACCATACGTTCTTGTACGACATGAATTTGATGAATAATGTAATAAACTAGATGTAGATCTTAAAGCTCTAGAACAAGTGGTGGAGCGAAGTTTAATCAGGTTGGATATGTATGAGGGTGATTTATTACAGGCAGACATATTCCTGAAGAAAGCACAAGTAAGCAGGATGAGGGGCTGGCCAGAACCACTGAGAGGGTCCATCGTGTCCTCACTTGCACCTCTTCTACTTTAACCATTTCAAATTTAACTTACAATCCAGTTAAATACTGGGCAGAATTTTAGATATGAAAAATTACTCATTGTATATATACCATGTTCAATCTTTAAAATAATACAGATGTTTTAACTGATGTAGATGTAAGCCGGTTTTCCACTAGGCGAATTTATTTGCGCAAATCGAAGGCGCTGTTCATGCACATGCGCATTCACATTTCTATCGCAGTCGAACTGTTTCTACTTTTTGCGAAGCGAAAAATGTGCGCAACCAATCACGCGAATAAATTCGCCTAGTGGCAAACCGTCTTAAAGCATGAGTTGATGGAATATGTCTTTATTTGAATTGATGACCCTACAATAATTACTTCAAAATTTTTGTTACGCAGCATTCAGGATTATCTAAATTTGATCGTACGGTTGGTCACCCGCTGAGTAATTCTGTGCGACTAACTGGAAAAATTATACAGAATACAATTTCCGTATAGTGTTCAAACACACTCATACTGTAAGTTCTCTTAATTATTCACTACCTGAATACTATACTTCATAATTTTTTTCTATCATCAATACTGAGATTTCTACAACTAATATATTCACGATTGAGGAGGCTCATATAAATAAACTTTTGGTTTGACAAAAAACAATTCATTCAGATCTTTTTTTGTATATCTTTTGTAAGCCTATTGTTGAATCATAGTGTGAACAATTTCAGAGCTTGTGCTTGTCGACGGGGCAGTTTAGGGTGTCTAGCCATAACGACCACCCAAGAATGGTGAGCGTGTGGTTCAAACTACCTCGTACCTGAATGGAAACTGCTATGCCAAGCCACCGACTTTTTTCAATTTTATCGGTTAACTTTACGATTACAGAAGGTAGAGAATATACTTTATATAATTATACAGAGACATACATGGTGTAGTCCTACAGTGCTGTATAGGGTTCGTGGCTAAAGTAATTTATTTGGATTGCTTGCTCCTCTCTAATTCTCTTTTGTACTTCTATAACATCGCTATATTAACTTTTTTTAAATGTTTCTTTTTTTTAAAGTCAACATCTGCAAATGAATTTTTTGACAGTTTATTGACACTTTATAATGATTTTGTTAATACTTGTCCTTAAGTTGATATTTTTTTTAGTAACTATAAGAAATTTATTTTAATTTTGTTTCCTTTTTGAGTAAGTTATCTATTGTAAACTTTTCAATTTATTTATTTAATCTTTCTTTAAAGTAATATCACTTTAAGTGACACAGAATTTGGATCAAGGCAAGAAATGAGTAAAAATATTACAGGGTTTTGATTGGGTTGAAATGAATAAATATATATTATATAAAATGAGGTAAAAAATATCTTGTAGTACTTGATTATTACATAAAGTGTCAACTCAGGAGCATCATTATATATACTTAAATAGGGAGCTTTCGCAAGCTTTACAAAAATGATAACGAATATGGTTACATCATCAATTTCTTAGACAACCCTTCCCCTACAGTAGCGTATCTGTCACAAAGTAGGCAATTCATGCCTTTTGTATGAATCAAGGATTATATTCAGCTCGTAGCACCATATTGTCAAAAATGTTTTAGGCAGGAATGATGATAACATTAATGGCATATTTGTATTCGTTATAATTTTTGCAAGGTTGTGAAATCTTCCTAATACTAAATGTGCACAAACATCTATTATCACAATCATGCCAATAGTTAGTATATCATGGAATTCGTATAGAATATATAATCCAATTTGAGTCTTTATTACATTTTCTGCCATTGAGAGCTGCTATACACTTAACCTGTCAAGTATTCAGGAGGAGCTATAGTAGGCTTAAGTACAGTAGCAAGCTGATTCCACCAGCTAGGCTGAAGTCCAGTAGCAAGCTCTGTCTGAATCTTCTGCATTCAACCAATACTGTTTTCATCATAACAACTGTCTAAGCAGGCATGCAGACAACTGGGTGGGTTTGTTCAAAAGAATACAAAAATAACAATTGAATCAAAGTTTGTGAAAACATGTACAGGGAAAAAATGTATATCAAATTTACCAACAGATTGTTATAACAGAAGGAAGTGGATTGATTGTAAAAGGATGCAAATGCAGCTGTCAAATAATACTGTATTTTATATATTCTTTATCACTGTATTTGACAATGTACTCTCTTTATTTTTATATCTAAAAGTGACACGTTCACCCAAGTACGGCCGGCTCATGTATATAACTGTTTTCTGGTTCTTAACTGTTTCTAGTTCCATTAATTTTCTTTTTCATTTTTTGAATTTCTAGTGGATGGGTGCCATGAGCAATTTCTATAACGGATACCGATGCTTTACAAATTATTATTATTATTATTATTATTATTACTATTACTATTACTATTACAATTACAATTACAATTACAATTACTATTACTATTACTATTATTATTATTATTATTATTATTATTATTATTATTATTACTGTACTATTAGCTTTTATATATCTTGGGGGTTCTTTCTAGTTCAACAATATACGGAGAGCATACATATTTTTGTTCCAGGCATCAAAGCACTGCGCTGGCAATTTGTTTTGTCCTAATTGTATAATTTTCAATTTATCACCAAGCGATATGCTACATGTGGTAGACCTGAAAAGTAATATCTAAGTTTTTGAGGTCGATTAGACTTGGTACTTTACTTTATGGTCAATAGATTTATTAATTATTGCTATAAAAAACCAACATTTTATTGCAAATAAAAAAGATACCATCAAATGTAATAGGGATAAAGTTATAATTACTTGAAAGTAGTACACAAGACATAATTTGTAAGCTTTACTACAAACATTACCGATTCTATTCAATTTACCGTATTTCATTATTGATTGTTTCAAATACCTTATATCCAATAGACCTACAAATGCTAATATATAAATTATTATTATACTTGATATATATGCAGGAAATGATATTTCCTTCAATGATTTATTCTGCCTTAAATATCAAGTTCCTTCGGCATGTTATAGCTACGACTCTGGCAACTTCCCGGTCCGTCTCCCCACAAAGAACCGAGACTACTCACTGGTGCCAGCATCGCTACAAGAATGTGAACGCTCTTCGAACAGGAATTCTAACATCTTGTCTCCGCTCATTTTACACCTGTTCTGAGCATCGAAACATGAAGAAACATTCTTCAGTTTCTTGAGAATCTCAATAAATGCTACTTCGTAAACTGGTTGAGGTAATTAAACAGTTGTAAATTAAGGTCACGGCAATCATTCAGTTAGCTACTTCTCATCAGACCTAATGAATGAATTAACTAAGACAAGTGGATTTATCTGACGATTACTGTAATGTTTCTATTATGCTCCTCTTTATAAAGTGATACCATTAATGGATATGTGTGGAAACAAATTCAAATAAAAAAAAATAATATCAATGAAATGATAATTGAATTATTATGTATTATTTTGTCAGAATATACTGTATTTTTGATTTTAAAAGGCTTACTGACATTATTGATTTTTAAATGGATTGCCAACCACACATCACTTTCATGTACATTTGTTTTATGAGACCAATAAAAGTTCCCCACCTGTATCTAGGAAAATGGGAACTAAAAAAACTTTTTGATTTTAGATGAATGAGTGTTATTAATTTAGCAGACACAAGTTTGAGAGGGTGGATCTAAGGTTACAGCAAAGTTGAAGAGGTCTTCTAATTAATTTAGGATAATGGGTGGATGTTCCACATGTTCCTCTCATTTCCTGAAAAAGATAATTGACTTAATACAGTATATAACCAAAACGTCTCTTTTTATTTAGTAACACAGATTTAAGATGTCTTAAATTTCACAAGCATGATGACAACACCAAAAACCAATTTCAAATCCTGGACATGAAACTTATACCACAGACAGCAGGGGCGGATTTAGAGGTGGGGGGGGGGGAGGTAGGGATTTGGGGGGGGGGGGGGGGGAGGTAAAAAAAGAAGAAAAGAAAGAAAAAGAAAAAAATGATAGCCCACAACGCCTCAAATGTTATTTTCGGGCGTCTAGAACACAAAAATTTCGTGGGGGAATGCCCCGGACCCCCTAGGTCATTGTTGTCTCAATCGGCCCAAATTTTGGGGCCCCCCCTTTTGGCCCCCCCCTTTTGGACATCTCTGGATCCGCCCCTGGAGAGGATGTGCTTATACAATTAATTTTATTTAGCCTAAGCAATTTAAGTACTGGACTTTAGTGTAACTCAAACTACTCAAAACACAGACTGAATATCTATAATGCATCCAAGATCATCAACCCAGAGATGGTGCTGCTTTACCTGCTGACTTAATCAGCAGGTTAATTATAGCAGCAGGTATGTTACCTTAGTACTTATAGTCTGCTTAATTACCACAACAGGAATGTACTAGACCTTATTCTATTTGTGATATGTTGTTTCCTGATGAGCCCATTATAGGATAGCGATATACAACTGAATTTTTGACCTCAATTAAATTAGTGTTTTCGATAATTAATCAGTCAAGTTTATCCTTGGTGGTGTCAATGCAATTTCTCTGTGATGAGCAAGGCTGAGGTTATATTAAAGATGGTATAATGTCTGCTGATTCTACAAGCCTGTTGAACAAATTATCTGACACTGAATAACCTACAGTAGATTGATAGCACTGACTATTATTAAGTGTCCACCCTCACCAATATAAGTAATATAATTATTACCATTTCATTACAAAAGCTTCATAATATTTTATATAGTCTGTAAATAATAATAATAATAATAATAATAATAATAACAATAATAATAATAATAATAATAATAATAAAAATAATAATAATAATAACAATAACAATAATAATAATAATAATAATAATAATAAATAATAATAACAATTAATATTATGTTTAATTCTTATTTCTGTAACAATATGCTTTGAAATAAATTAGTATTTTGTGTTTGTTTGTTTATTATTTCTATAGTAAAGTTAACAATAAATATAATATTTTTAACAGTTTCTTCGTTCAACAGTTTCTAAATAATACACTGTAAATAATAATAACAATAATAATAATAATAATAATAATAATAATAATATTATTATTATTTATTATTATCATTATTTCTTTATTTCTGTAATAATATACTTTTAAATAAATAAGTATTTAGTGTTTGTTAACTAGTTTGTTTATTATTTCTACAGTAAATTTAACACTAAATATAATACTTTATAACAGTTTCTTCATTAAACAGTTTCTAAATACATTACACTAAATGTATTTAATGAATGAAACTGTGTCAAAAACAATTTTGAGCAGTTTCATAATTCGTAGAATAATTTTAAGTGTCTGATAAAAAAAAATGGTTAAAGTTTGAGACCTGTCAAAAATTCAATGAAATACATATTTTAAATATTAAAGCATGTTTAGATGTTTTAAAATAAATTTAGTTTAAAAAGTTTAAAATCAGAGTGAAAAAAAAACCTGAAGAAATCCTGGCTGTTTTGCTTTATATTCACTTAACATAGTTATAATCAATTTCCTCATCATCATCACATGAATATGTTAATAGTTTGTTGTGATAATATTTTTAAAACAAACTATACACAGAAATTCATTTTTGATATTTTCATGCAATTACATGACAAATATAGTAGGAACAGGAACAATGAGAATATTAAAGCCAGACCCTGGAGGAAAATCAATTTAATGCATTTTACAACCAATTAAATTTAAAGGCACCAAAGGGGAGTTTGAGGAAAAACTTGGGAATGGCTAGTTAAAAATACAGATTCTTTTAAGATTTAAATTTTTCCTCCAGAGCTTGACTTTATGTAGGTAGACTAAGACTTGTAATATAAAATAAGTATATGATAATATACATTATTATAATTCATTTCGACTAAAATTATTTAATCTGAAATCTGATTGAAAAAAAAACACTATTTACTGTATGTTTGTTCTTTGGTGTTTGTATGTTGCATTTTAGTAAGGACCACACTGTAATGTTTGTCTGATTTCCAAGTGTTATATAATAAGTTTGTACAAGATGAAGTCAATCATTCTATCAATCAATAAGATGGGGCAGACCTACATTCAGTTTGAATTATATTTTACCAAACTCAGACAGCACATTTTCAATCTAATTGTCATTATAGACAAACAATAACAAACATAACAGACACTAGATTAGTAAGTGTTGTGTTAATAGCATTTAATGAGTTTTTTGTTCTTGGTCCTTGCTCAGCAGTTTGATTTATTTCCATAGATCATCACTATATCATGGCTTTGTCATCAGGTTGTCAAGATAGGGCCATTTCCCAGACAGCTAGCCTCCATGCTGTCACTCATGTGACTGGCTAGCCAGTGTGCTATTAAAGTCCTTTATTCCTGTTATTAATTTCCTTGTCTCTTGTATGGATACCTATCCATGGTATGTCATATAAAGTGCTAAGTTGGGAATCCACTTAAACTTCGCACCACTTCTGCTAATCCTGAGTCCAATAAATACCTAGAATTCCATGTCATACATCATCTTATGTTTCTGGCTGTAAATGTTTTTTTTTTTGTTTTTTTTTTAGCATTTGTTTTTCTTCAGTTTAATTCCATCAATCAATCAATTCACTATAAAGTGCATTGCTAAAAGTAGATGGATAACCATTTAGGCCCATAAAATGTACTTTAATTCATTATTACCTTAACCCACTTGGAAAGTGATGAGTGGAGAAGAACATTTTTTACTCATGAATGCCAATCTGATGGCAGTTACGTGTGGACGAATATTCGGAGCCAATCACATTGTACTAAAATTATTTGCAACTTCTTAATATTAATTTACAAAGATGTGATCACTTTGAATAACTTTGAAATAAAATGTAAATACAATGATTTTTCCCCATGTTAAAAATAGTTTTACACAATGTTTAGATTCTGACAAATAGGTTTAAGAGCTTTTACTGTATTTGGAGGAGTGAAATGCAAGGTTCGGCCTTTTCGAAGAGAGGTTTAGGCCATTGGCCCTATGTGCATGCATTGTGCGCATTAATGAACTTGTGCTTATTTTACGAACATGGAGCTATAAAAGGTAACTTTCCAATACCAATCATATAAAGCTGATATAGTTTGTGATTAGATCATCAATAAGAAGTTTTTGATTTCTTAGCCTTGAGAATTTTGCAACTTTCCAGTTGCCTTTTCCACATATGAGATGGTTTTCAAGTCATTTGAAATAAAAAAATTTTTATTGTTTTTTTTTTTTTTTTTATCTTTTTCAGTATTTTTTTATGTGCTGTTTACTTTATGAAATGGAATGAATAAAAAAATAAAAAAAGTCATTTGTATTGTAATTATTACTTTTAATCCTTAACATATTTAATTGCAATTATGCTCATATGCAATCGTCTGTTCTTATGTTGTGGAAGAATTTACTTTAGATTGATATTAGTATCTACATATCTCCACTTTGTAGGTCATGTGATGGTCAGACCCAGGCCTCAGACAAGTGGTGATGCCAGTGGAGTGCCCACACACCCTGGACATTCCCTAACGGAAGAAGTCAGTCATTTCTTTGGGGAACACTGCTATCAAAAAACATTTTTACAATCTGAAAATACCATTTCTAAAAGCACCAAGAGGTGCCTATCTCAAAATGTGCTCCAACCCTGGTGGGTTGAGGTGGTGTGTGTAGTTCAGAGGCCTTAGTACACCTCACGTCAGGGATGTTAGACCCCCTATTAGGGAATGTCTGGTAGTGCAACATTGAATGGGAGAAGGTTGAATGATATTATAGCAGTTTATCTGAAATATATTACACTTAAGCGAGTCATGATTATATCCATTTGCATATTGACCTGGCAGAAGTTAAATGTCATGTATTGTATTTGACAAAAAAAAAAAAAAATTAGTAAAGATGAAGTAAAATAGTGACACTTTTTCTAAAAATAAGAACCAGTAAAATTTTGCCTAGGCTCAGTGTTCTTATTTTTGATTTGATTTCAGGTTCAAAATATTCTTATTTTGTTCTTATTTTTATACACTTTTCAAACATAGAAAATTATTATTTTACAGTCAGTATATTAATTTACTTGTATTATAGAGGATACTACATACAGTAATCACCTACTGCAAATAAGGTACAGATAATATTTTTTCTATTTAAAGCAATTTGTTCTTATTTTGTTCATAATTTTTAAGAGATTTCAGCCTCAGTTTTTTATAAATTGTGTTCTTATAAAAAAAAAGTGTATATAAGCAATATTATGCATTTGAGTAAAGGAAGAGGTGACCATGATAAACGTGCTACCCTTTGCTCAATTTCAGTCGTTTAGTAGAAATAAATAGGCAATCAATGCATTGTTGGGCAAATGACCTTAGAAGTATGATTGCTATGTCACCCTCTCCTCCACCACCAGTTGCCACAGGCCTGCATATATATAACATATCCTACATAATGACGCTTCACATGAAAACTGATAAAACATAATTACGTGTTGTCAAAACTATCTGCTACGGCCACAAGATCATTTTAGGCCTATAACAAGGCTGCAGAAAACGAATTATTATTATTATAATATTAATACACAGGAGTAGGAAGAATGGTATAGTACTAAATCACATTCACTTGAAAAATGTAAGACAGACTATTATAAACATTCTTTTAAAATGGCAAGGTACAAAACTTTTTAATGGATTACTGAAAGTGATGTAATCAAAACTTCAACAATTTTTTTTTTTTTTAAATTAAAGTAACTTTAAGGCATCGATATTGATTTTTATAATTGCATACTTAATATACTGATTTTTTTTTTTACTTTGATTTTTTTTAGTCTTTGTATTTTATTCTAAATTTTAACTTTGGTCTCATCGCCTCAAGGGAGACCATGTCTTTTTGAATGATTGAGCCACCTTAGTTAAATATTGTGAATAAATAAATAAATAAATTAATTAATAATGTGATTTATATAATTTAATGAAAATAGGTAGGTGACAATGTCTCCAAACAGTAATCAATTACCGCTTGATCCAATTTGGTTGTTGTAAAAAACTTGCTGTATTTGTATATTTTAATGTAAATTAACTGATTAAAAATATTAGTAAATATTCCTAAAATTACTTAATCTAATTTCCATCTTTAGATTAGAAATTACAGTATAAGTAACCAACAGAATATCATGGACTTTCTACATAGAGATTTTATTACTTCATAATTAATTTAATGATGATATATATTATTTAATATGGTCATACACATTCAATTCTCCTGGCCCCTTGGCATCATATTTTTTAGAATTACATATCAGGCCTATGGATGGGGGGGGGGGCATGCAATTGCATGTGCCATATCTGTATAATCAGAAACTTTTATCATGTTTAATTAAAATTATTTCTACATTAATTTTAAATTAATTGAATATGTAAATGAGTATACATTTGTATTCTGTCTTTGTACTACAATAATAAAAATGTACAATGTATCAATATATAGACAAATGAAATAAAGAGTTTATCAAAGGTTACCAATAAAAATAAATTATAAAAAATATAACAGTATAATATTTATATAATAATAATAATAATAATAATAATAATAATAATAATAATAATAATAAAATGTATCCCTCCCTACCTACCAATCAATAAAATATTTAGTTTTTTTAAATATTTATTACTAATTTATTTTTTTAGGAATAAAATTTTGTTTAGTCTTGTTTTTAAACAGGAAATTATCTTTCAATTATGAAAATGCATTTCGTTGATAACACAATGATTGATAACATTCAAACATTAAGAAAAGGAATGTTATATTTTGAGAAGATGATCATCTTTTGAGATTCATGTCAAGTTTGATGACGACCACACAGCATACATAGGTTAGATCTTGACATTAAACTCGCTGATTTTTCATTAATTTTGACTGGAAGCATTCAAGCCTTGGTCTTCTCCTTTGGGGCACTTGTAACGAACCCTACAAAATATGCCACATACCATATACACCCAATTAGCCGATTTGCTACTGAATGCGCCGAGCTGTTGAAATCTAGTACAAACAGCAGGGTTTATTCGCTGACTGATCCACAATGCCGAACCTTACACATCTAGCAGATATCCAGCCGCAATTGAGTTATTTCAAGGCTGTTAAGAATTTACACTTTGTTTTTGGAGTACTCATTATCATTAATATTTGGACTTTATTTACTGAAATTGAACACTAGCCTCTGCGGCAGTTTAGTTAAACCTATACTTGTGAACATTCTTTCAGCAGGGGTAGTTATGTTAAACACGGCTTCATTAGGGAAATCTAAGAAGATGTACATGTTGCTTAAGTGAGAGCTATCTGATACAGACAGCATCTTAATGCTGTTAATGGAGCCAACAATTCATCCAGCGAGTGGTACCAAGCAGAGAATTTGAGTGTTGTATGTCTTCTAGAGGACTTAATTGCGCCACCGTGGAACCCTAACCAGATATATATCTCCTGATCAGGTTCACAGGGCAGTGATCGCACAGATGTTGCACCGATTCACTTACATTCCGTGTTCCACAACAAGATTGTTATGGGAAGCAATTTCTTAAGGGCACAGTTGAAATAGTTTTGTTTAGAAACAATTTGAAAACAAAGGAAACCTAACCAAGACCTGTACGTATTTGTTGGCTACATAATTTGATGAATCGGTTCGAAGAGACCGAGTTATGTGGAACCAGTTGAAAACTTATCTGCGACTATTTTGGAGACAAAATAACCTCCACTGGAAGGTCAGGCCCTGTAGGTTGTTACGGAGCTTAAGTTACGTGTTCCGCACTGCATGAGGTTCAGCTGGTAAAATTAAACAACCGTGCGCAAAGATGATACGGTGACTATGAACACACTGAGGGCAAACACCGAAAGCGGACGTTGCCCCGTCATAATACATCACATCTTGTTATAATTTCATATTAGTGTTATGATTAACGAGCGATCTCTAGAGAAATCCTTTTCGTAACTAAGATGTTTTGAGGCTTGAGGTAAAATTTAGAACTAACACGGCCTGGAATGTTATCTATGAAGACGACAAAATAAAACGAACATTGTAACAATTACCGTAACCTAATGTAATTTTGAAACTTGTTATATTAAACCATTACCAAGCTTTTGTATACTTGTCATTTCTTGTTAGGAAAAAATGAAACATGCTAAATTTAGCATGACACAACTTATTATATGCAATTGTGTAGGCTAACACTTGGGTTTTACTATAGCATCATATCACTGATAGTGATATGATCACACATCGATGACAGGATCACCTAGAGCATTTTGTAGATGATTCATAGAGATTTCATGAGTACAGTACATTAGTTAAATTGTATTATGTTTTTATATAATTAATATTTATGTTATAAAATATTTTGATATACATTTTAAAAATATACTTACTAAATAATAAACAAACATTAACAATTTTAAACGATGACGCCTTTTGGGAAAACCTTGCAATTCAATTAAAAAATTAAATTGGTTTAAACTGAGACAAATATATACTTATATAGCTGTCTAAAATTTAAAGAAGGTCAAATAATTTATCAACTTCCAAAGAACTACATTTCAAAACAAAGTTTTTACTGATATACTGTATACTGCTGCATATATACAAATACACTACTATATATACAAATCCTTAAATTAATTGCCAACTTAAGGGTATGATGAAAGGTATATCAGAACTACATTATTTATGTATCTGTTAATTGGCAAAGGAAAAATGTCTTGTTAAAATTGTTCAATTGTTCATAACTTACTTAATTTGTTTGATTATATTATAAAATCACTTTTTTTCAATATGAGATAAAAATATAGATGAAATAAAAGAGATGGATCAGAGTGATGCAAGGCAATTTTGCTTTATTCAAATGATTTATTGTAATATAATTGGATTAATAATGAGCGAATCTGCAAAACTGATTATTTGTGTAAGCTGGTACTGGTAGTGGTAATTGTCCCTTTTCAATAAGCTCCCATCCTAGAAAACCCCCAAGAAAACTTTAGGCATTATGAATTAGGACAGTTTTTCACATTTCAATCTGTATGCTTCATTTTTCAGCTTCAGAAATGGGGGATGATGGGTATTTCACCCCAACTACAAAAGGTCAACAATTAAAACCTTGCTGATTAAATAATACCTCAAAATGTGTAAGTTGTTGGGGTCTTTTATCTGGCAACATCAACTTGTATATTCAACTAAAATATATTGGTTCAACTGTTTAAACTGTTTGATGGGAAGTCTTTACTACTAATTCTATTAAAGTGAGACATGGTGCAAGTGTTAAGTGGTATAAAGATTGAACAAACTTAAGTGTGAACTGAACTTACAAATCTTTGTCATCAAGGTGAGGAAAGGTACACAAATCAACAATGCAGGTGTGACCAAGACACAAGTTTGATGAATAAAAGCGCTAACCTGCTAAATATATTATTTGTTCGATAATTGGAAATCACAACATAAAAACCTTCACAATACAACAGATAAACATTGAGTTTGCTTGCAAAGTTAAATCAGTATGTTCTAAATAAACTCCAGCTGTGGTAGTAAAGATTGGATGGTTGTCAGTGCTAAAAACAAACCAAAGAAATCATGTCTTTATAACAGCTGTTAAAATGCAGATGTCAAGTACAGGGTTTGGCCATACACTGTAATGATTAAACCAATTGAAAGCAGGTCATTGATGTTAACAACGCTCAGTAAAATAAACTTTTGCTTATGGGCTTTATGAGGTAAGAATGATCAGATACATCTGACTACAAATTCCCATCAGCTTGGCTTTGTTGTAAGTTTGTGTTTTCAATACAGGAAGGTTTCATGCCAGAAGGAATCCTGGGAGGATGTCCAGAAGGCATCTGCAAGGGATGCCAGAATCAGTAGCTCAAGGACTAGATATCCATCAAACAGATGGGAACGGTTATACCAATGAAAATTTACACATATTATCTACAACATATATCATATTAAAACAACCGAAGTGTCTTTTTGCAGATGTGCAAACAAGGATGTACAAATTAGTGTCAATTTCAGTGACCTATCAGTGATTTGACTCCTAAAATTTTGATCAACAAGATATACAAGTCAAAAATATGTATGAAATTAGAAGAAAGGTCACTCAAAAATGTGTAGAGCTGAGCATCCATTTTTTCAAATTTTGCTGAACATATTAAAACACGTTATATTTCATTGCGGATATTTTTGGCTCAGTACGGACTCTAAACGTATGCATTTTCTTTTAGTTTTAAGGTGTATGCGGATTTTATAAGTCCGCAATGACGATATAACGTGTTTTAACAAATTTAATTTTGTATTGAATTTCTGTAAAATTCCTTGTAAATCATCAAAGGAAAAGGAAAATACCTATGTAATTTATTCAGAATACGAGAATAAAAAAACGAATATATAAGCCTTTCAAATCTTTAAAATTGTTGAATTTTCCCCTCTGAAGGATTCTGGGCTCCTCTGGCACTAATTCTCCCATCGGGGACATTTGGCCCCTGGCAAATCCTGGCTTCAACACCGATTGTATAATGGTTTTTTTCTTTCTAAAATAATAAAAAAGAAACACAAAGCATTGTTTTAAATTATATTGTTAATATTATTGTATACATATATACAAGTTTTATATAGACAACTTTTTAAAATCGAGCCCTGAAAGATGGAGTTTAAAAAAACTTTCAACACGTACTTCAGTGAACCTCTAAACATTTTCTATTCCTCTATTTGAAACTCTTTCTTGCTTTCAACAAAAACCCTAACAGGTCTCAAACGTTTGCAATTGTTTCGTACATAAAAGTTAGCCTATATTTGCAGAGTTTCTGTAAATAGAGAAATTGTACCATACAAATCGGTCATTTGTCACAACAAAGATCTTAACATCTAGTTATAACAGGGCAAGAATTGGGTGAGTATTTCTAAGTGTAACTTAACAGTCTTTCAACAAATCACTGTTTAATTAACCCTACGGTGGAGGAGGCATCTGTTACCTTCTGTCTTTGAGAATTTTCCAAAACATTCTCAGGACAATTCCACAGAGGCAGGTCCGCTTTGGCAAAACAGTTCTCGATCCCGACACAAGGGAAATTTGACTTTGTGAGTTATAATAATAGACTTTTCTTTTCTGTTTTAATCACCACGGAGGGCTCAGGGCAAAGTGTACTTAATGGTGTCAGAAAGTTTGCTTACATACATGCAAACTCTCTAAGGGTTTCTTTCACTTTAATTATACAAGTAATGTAATCTTCTCCATGTCCCTGGGCCGATGATGACGTACGATTATTATTATAAACCTTTTTTAATAAGACTTGAACAGTGGTGTCATATCTGTTGTATAGTTGCACACTCACAAGACAAAAGAACTAGTACTATATTAGCAATTTGCCATCTAGACAACACTATTAGAAGTATCTTAAAGTAAAAAGAGTTGGCCCACATAAAATCTTTTGAAAAACGAGTCACTTGTTGGTTGGCCTGAAAAATGTTCATGTAAATCAACATCAAAGCTAATACACTGTTATTTCTCTTATTGGTATAAAAAAAAGACTATTAATTTCATTATTACAGTAATGGTGCTCCTATTTTTAAAAAGACTGTAACAGAGATAATTTTTCTTTATTCACCCTCTTTTAACTTAGAAATTGGAAATTTGGGCTGCACCTCTAGGGAAAAAATGGCAGTTGCAGTGCAGTTTCACCCGACTTTTACTACAAGGGACACACATTATATTGGTTAAAATGTAAGACCAAAGATTTTTATTTTTAAGTTTCATTATTCATTACAAATATTCAGTACATTTTCGACTGTCTTAAAAATGTGGACCTTTTTCAATTTGGAGGGGTACCCATTGCACCCTAGACCTGAAAATGACACAAACATGGCCCCAACCCCTAACCCAGTGTTCAGACCTGCATTCAAATATTGACTTCTAACCAGGTCTGAATCCGGGTCCACAATTAAGAGGTAGGGATCTTACCACAAGTACAAATACTGCAGCTCCAGAGCACACATAAAGAAAGCATTACAGATTTTAGAAAGACCAATAAATAAAGTGGTTTATTTGATTAATTCCGGATTTTCTTTTGGCCTAAATGACAAACGAAAAAGCACCTGAGGGGAGAAGCCCCACGGGCCTGGCAATGTTTGCATAAGCTTCATGCAAACCCCACTTTAACAAGAATTGTACACGACGACAAACACAAGTAAACCTTTATTCACTGTGAAGCCTGTGAAGAAAAACGGCTCAAATTAAACAATACACTGTATTCTCCTTTACAGCAATAACAGAATCACCATACCATGAGAAGAAGTCTAGAAATGAACACTGATGAACGATGACCCAATTGACACATTTTTATTGACCCCACACACGACCCCCCCAGCATACCTTTCAATGAACTCAGAGAATGAAACGGCAAACTTTAGATTCTTTTATTCATCAATAATCTCAGTTCCATGTTCTAATCAATTATGACATTCTTGTCAAAAATCATTCCCAAGCTTCCGAAATTATGCGACGCAGCCGATAAATTTAGTTGCAGACATCTACCGCACCTGTAGTGTTTGTTATTCACGTCATTTTTTGAAATTTTTTTCGCAAATAATCTTGTTCACAGTAAGGTGCCCAATATATCTTAGCTGGATTTCCTTTCATTCGTATCAACGATATGTCAAATAGGATGAAAAGCAGAATGATGACAACGTTTAACCAATTTAAATCATAAAAACCGGGGTGAAATTTATATAGGTAAAGTTATAAAGTGTGGAAATGACTGGCTCACTAAATTGTCTGTACAGGCACAAGGAAGTGAGATATACCATGACCCCTTACAAAATAACACATCTATTTCAAAAGTGGGTGCAAGTATGCACCCCTCAAACCAGACTGCTTAAAGATAAGCAAAATGAAATACATTCACAAATATTTTAGAAATTATCGTAGAAAACAGATGAATTTTTTCAAATAGTTTATGGCTTAAATCAAATGAATAAAAATTGAGAGAAAATAAACAACCACTACAATGTGAAGGGGAGAATAAAGGGTCCTGTCAGCCGACCAACCCAGGCTCCTAACATTTTTTTAATTATATATTAATATTAATTCACCTTAGTAATCTCATTTAGATCCCTTTTAGTAATACCAATGTTATAGCGTCAATAAACATTGCATTTTGTCATGGATGTTGGCACTAAAAAAATCCATGTTGATTATTTAAGTCTGCTATCTATGAGGTGCCATGGATATAAAATGTTGTAACTTAGCCCCTACCATGGTGGGGTTGACATGGTCTGGACCCTTCATCCATCCCGGGGTTCCCTCTATTTTTTATTCCTGGATTTGCCACTTTAGGAGGCAAAGCATGTTTATGAGATTAATAGGTGTTTAGGTGAGAATGTAGGCTTCTCATAGGGCGATAAGAAAGGGTGGCTAGTGAGGTGCAAAGGAGGGTGTGAATCAGTGATCTAATTTATATATCTTTAAAATTTGGAATAAAATGAGCCAGATAAAATTAATAGCTTTCTGAGCAAAACAATTACATTAAACTACAGTAGGTCTAGTGAAAAATAAATCACCTATCACCTCATTTTTCCTGCTCCCCTTACTTTCCCATTATGCCCTTCCCCCATGTCTATACTTAAGATACACCACTGATCTAGAGGAATTTGTAGGAGGGTTTGAGTGCCTCTCCAAGAGCACTAGAGGGAGGAAGGAGAAGGGAGGAGGATAGGGGAGGGGAGGAGAGGGAGGGAGGAGAGGGAGGGAATCCCCTTGACAAACCCCCTTTTTTGGAGTTTTTAGAACAAAAGTCACCTGCAAGTTAGTCAAACTTGACATGCATCAATTATATAAAAAAATAATATGGTTCTGTTATTGAAAATATAAATTCTAGATGCTGATTATTTGTTGGTTTGTTTATTTTTATGCATAACATTATAAATTTACATATATACAGATGAAATTAAATAATTACTTACTGTAAAATTAAATACAGGTAATACCAAAGAAATATATTCACTGATTGTAATCCAATATCTAATTGAACTATGTCAATATAGATTTTAAAACAAAATATTCATGATAATCTGTCATTGTCAAAAATTTTTCTTGCCCACTTTTACAAAGTGAAAAATATTTTTGATTGAGGTAAATACACAAATATATTACAAGTAACTTTTGGAGCAAAAAAAAAGGTTATCTGAGCAATGCATATGTCTCCACCTGGCATGGTTTCAGAAATTTCATTAATACAGGGGTGCTGTCAATCACTATCAATCATTTTTTTAAAAACAAATCTATTTGTATCAGTCATAGGCCTACAACAGATTACTTCTTTCTTAAATGACTTTAAACGGTTCACTCATTAAGGCACAAAATCATCATCACAGTTATAATAAATTGATTTTGATTGAAATTATCATTGAGTTAAAGCCAACTCTGACCTCATTAGGTCATACTCCTACTGATAAAGAGTAAAGGTTATCTAAACGGCGTTGATTGGTAAGGCCACTGCCTGCCCCCAGCGCTTGTTTTGGGTTTGATCATGGGGTATAATGTTTATGCTTTCAATTAAAATATCTTGGATAAATAATGTACTGGTTGTATACACACACGCACACACTCGCCTATCTACACACAACTTGTAGTTTTCAGGCAATTACTTACAAGCTGGAAAGTGTTTCATTACTACAGAACATTTTATATTCATCAAAAACTCTTCATAATTCAACCAAAAATACAGTTTAAAAAAAAAATTTAAAACCTACCAGTATAATATGAAATTGAAATGATCAATAGGTTAAGTAAATAAATTAATTAAAATTAGTGATAAATATATACTGTATTGACTTATAATTATAATAAATTTGATCATAATTAATTCTGCTCCCCACATTATGAATTTTATTAAAAATAATGTTAAATTATTTTTTATTATCTACGATACAGATTGGTTCTGGATATTTTAATTGTTTCATCTCAGTTAACTTTATTGACTTTAAATGCCAGTTAAAATTTGAATGAACTCAATGCAATTTTCTCTCTTTTAAGAATTTTGTTTCAAATTAATTTTCTTTTTAACATTAAAAACTGTCACAGCTTGGTTTATTACGTCAGTTAAACATTCTTTACCAAGAGAAGGAAAAGCAATTATTCACCCAAAGAAATTTTCCAAAGGTCAATAATGATTTACTTGATTTTGATTTAATTAATTTATTATTTTTTTGTGCTTTACTTGTATTTTCTATTTTTTATTATTATTGCAAATTTATGACAGTTGAAATCTTGAAGATAGGAATTGAGAAAGAGGTATTTTGATGAACTCTGCATTATAGGCCTATCATTTTTACTTTATATCTAACTAATATTTACATGTAGAAAACATGATGACTTGCGATGAAATTCATTTTTTATATATTGGTATAAAAATGTCACCCAAAAGGTGCATCAAAATCAAAATAAATCTGAATACTGAAATATAAAAGAATCATCATTACCAAATACTGTATATTAGTTAACTAGTAATAGTGGAGTTGAATAGCTTGGTGGTTAAGATGCTTGCCTTCCAATCCCAGGGTCCTGGGTTCAATTCCTGCCAGTTGCAGGACTTTTTCTCACGACCAAAACAATTCCACTCCCTAAATCTCATATACACATCTAGAGTAAAGCATCGTGTGTGTATGTTTGTCTTGTGTAAGGGATTGTCACCTACAAGTAGGACAGTGATATTTTCGCTATTGACAATCCTTGGCACATGTATTGTGTGCCTAAATAAATAAATAAAAATAAAAAAAATAAAACTATAAAATTACTGGAAGATTCAAATAAAAATCAATAATTATAGGAACAATCATTAACAAAATATGTAATACAAAACAATTTAGATGATCAAAAGTTCAGGAGTTTTTTCCAACACTTTATTATTTTATTGAAATTAATGAAAAATAAAATTTTTACATAATTATCCAAATCTCTTTCTTGTATATTTTCAATACAATTATAGTTAATCCACAGATGTATAATGGATCTCACTTACCAAATGTATCTTATATATTTTAAACCAATACCATGATGGTATTTGACCGGATAAAACCAGTGGCATTTATTACCAGAATAGTGACTACCATGTCCACAATTTAATTGGCATGTCATTATGGAATTTGGAAGATATATTTCCTTAGATCTGAACGCAGCAATACAATCTGCTCATTATCCCTAGCTATCTGTTATCTTCACCTTGTGGCTATGTTGTTTGTTGGGGTTTATTGGGCACCTGTTTGTTTGGAGTATACCTTTGCCTCAAAGCCTCTCACCTGAATAGTGTTACCTGATGCTCTGGGCATCAATCGTACCATTAGTGGTAAACTTGAACGCATGTTGTTTTTTTTACGAAATATTTAAAATAGGTGTGTTTGCTATTGTAGGTTTCTTCTATTTTGATAATTCAAGCAGAATGTATTAATTAATTAACACCAATTATATGAAACATAAAACACTTAACTACCATTGTAAAATATATTTAACAAAAGCAATGGCTCAGAGGACTCAATAAAAAAACATTACCACCAATATTTAATTCTTATATATTTATAAACTTAGGTTAGTTTTCATTATTATTATTATTATACTAAACCTACCTTAACTTAGACAATGGAGAAATTCGAGAACAATTAAAAAAACGACATTAAGGGGAAAATAACCTGACGTTTAGGGGAAAATAATACAAAAGATATTCCACTTAAATATTACTATTATTATGATTATTATTATTATTATTATTATTATTATTATTATTATTATTATTATTATAGCGTATTTATTTATTTATTTTATTTTTTTATTTTTTTTCCCACTCAACTTTTATTCACATTAATACTATAAGAAGAAATGTTCTATTTTTGTTATCATAAGTTTTGGTTCTTAATTACTGTATAATAATGAGAATGTAATATAATTATCTTTTGCTTATACAGTACATACTTTTTAATCGAAGTAAAAAATGAAGATTTTTGTTGTTTTTGTTACCAGTAGTTTTATTTCTGAATAATTAACTTGATTGTAATGTTGTGTTGTATGGGTCGAACCTCTCCTGCTTCAGAGTTGCAACTCACATTTTCCAACTCGCAACTCAAATTTTCTGACTCGCAACTCACATTTTATACCTCGCAACTTGCATTTTTTGACTTGCAACTTGAATTTTTCGACTCTTTGTACTAAGTTATTTAATATCAAATCAAATCAAATCTTTGAGGTCTCACTACAAAATGAGTCCCATCGTTAGAAAATCAAAAAATGAGTTTATATTACATTTTGGTAGATCACATTATAAGCTTTAATTTGCTCTTTGAATGGCTTCCCTAGGATAAATAGATCCAGAGATGTTAACTTTTAAAGTTTAGGTGTATGAGAACCAGGTTTTGAGAAAATCAGCCTCAAAGATAAACTAACCTGTACAAATTGTTTTGTTTGTTTGTTTATTAATATTTCTCCACATATACATAAATTAGATGTACTGTAATAATTCATATGGAAATAAAAAGTAATAGGACTAGAATTACAGAATACACGAAGAGAACACTGTTTTGTAAGGAAATTCACATAAAAAGTACACAATCATAAAATATAAGTATCCAGATGACACGGAACAAGGGGTGTTGCGTTATGGAGAGTAATGTGTGACTGGAAATGGTCTGCCAGTTGGTTGTTACCATGCGCCAGTGATGTTGGAGTACAGCAAGATGAAACTATTTATGTAATGCATGAATAAAGTACGTGGTTTGTCGTGTAGTGAAATGATTATTATACATTTTGCTCCCTCCATGCATAAGTGTATAGCTAAATTACGGTGATTAATTAGCAAAGATTTGGTGACAACTATTACGAAGTTCCCTCTTTTCAAGAGGGGATGCAAATGCTTTGTGAAAATGAGTACGCTGCGGCCCGCGGTACTCATTTTCACAAAGGAATACACTCAGCTGGTTAGCTAACAATAGGCTTATGCAAATTTACATACACCTGGTAAGAAAGGTGCAATCACGTTCTGTTGCCTAGCAAACGTCTGTACTGTAGCGTGGGGGGTGGGGGCTAGCCTAATGATGTACTGTGTATAGCATATATGACTAGGCCTAGGCCTAAGTAGACAGTGCAATTTTATGTGATAGAAAGTACACTTTCGAAAGAAATAAATTAAAATAAGAAAAAAATTAACTAGGGCCTAAGAATAATTCAGTTGCAGACGTACCTTGTTTAAGTATTATATGCTAACTATGCAGCTCTTGTAGCCCTAGCTAGACAAGGCACTCATGTGCAAATCAGTGGTGATTGTTTTTTATCCATGAAAAAAGCACGCCGGGAAAGTTTGCTTTACCAGGAAAAGGTGACGTAATCTAGCTTATGACGTATGCATGCTAACTATAGCGTGAGTGTGATGTCACCAAAAAAAAAAAATTTTCTATTATAACCAAAATATTAATAACTACAAGGTTTGTGGGTGTAAATTCCCTTAATGCACCATCTCCTTGCCATACAAATTACAGCTCCCATTGACGTCTCAGTCGAGAAATACGGGTAGCTGAAGTTTTTCTCGAAAATCTGACTACGAAACCAAATCGAAATTCACGTTCCACTTCTGACTCTGTGTTGCTTCGCACACGCAACTGAGGGCGGCATTCCGGGAACCCTGCGTCCAGTTATTCAAAAACATTAAAATCAAAATTTTGTAAAAATGTTGCCTTTGACCTATTTTGGTGAATATCTAAATATGATTTCAGAAAATTTTAAAAAATTGGTCCACATTTTAAAAAATGGGTCCAAATTATGTAATTTTATGCATAAAACGAGTCCACTTTTGGAAAAATGGGTAGGGATTTCTCATATTTAGCCTAAATTAAGTAAAAGCTTAAGAAAATGGCTCCAGATTATTCATATTTTTGCATAAAATGAGTCAACTTTTAAGAAAATTGGTCCACATTATTTGAATTTACGGGTAAAGTGGGTCCACCCTGATATTATCCCACACTGGTTGAAAATCCTGGCTACGGCATTGCTAACGGGAGCAGTAGCTGTCCGACAGGAGGGACTTCAGCTCATAGGCCCGAGCTGGGAGAAAGGTTTGAGAGAGGGTTCCCCCTCCCAAATGAGATTTTTTTTTTAAATAGCAACCTCCTCCCATCCCCCGCTGGCATCGCCACTGAATGGGAGCTCATTCCATAATTTAGATGCCCTGTAAAGGGAGGTTCTCTCCATATTGTTCGAGATTGGGATGATTAGTGTATTTGAAGATTATTTTATGTATTTTTCGAATGGTAATAGCTTTCAACTGAAGTACAATACTAACAAATAAAAATATATAAAGGTCTATAACAGTACCTTCAATTTCTGCTAGCAAGTTTAAAGAATTTTCGTAATGCAATATCTATAACAATAAAAAAAATATTTTTTCAGTCTTTAACACAGTTATTTAAACTTCGTAACCTAACATGGTTCTTTTAAATGATCAGGTAAAGATATATATGTTTTAAGGTGTTTTTTTTTTCATTTCTGGGTGGCAGTACAATACTTAGTGAAATTCAAATAGGCCTATTATAGTTTTCTTTACATACTCTATATGACAATTGACATCTATAATTTAATTTCTGTGATTATTTCTATAAGTATTTTAATAAGTGTAGGCTATAAACTGTTTATATTGTTGCCATCATTGCCATTGCCATAATGATTCTTTTTCCTACAGTATTTATGCATAATTAGGCATTTGTATTTATCATGTACTTATTTTATCACATGATTTAAGTGTCAGTAAATATTTTAAATTATTTTCAGCAGGTGTTCAGGTAAATTTATTTTTTTATGTATTATAAGTGTATGAATGTATTTTAATGTATTTATTACTATATGAATATTTACATAACCTCAGATAACTTCATTTATTTCTCGTGGCTAATGGAAAATTTAAACCATTCATACGACAAATTGTAATAGATTGGAATATTTATAAATGAGTTTAATGGTTTATTAATTAAAATGCCCAATCGAATTACACATTGAACACACAGGACAAATAACTCTTTAATTTCCTTATGTTTACATGTAAATGGTTATTCCAGTCAGGTTTGTTTGCACTCTGTTAGATTTGGTGTAACTTCTATAATGTAGGCATTAGGTTTGGATTGTGCTACTCAAACCACAACCCACATTCAATTTTCGCTCCTAAGCTTACTAAGATTTTGCTATCAATCATCTTTGGACAATTGATTTTGTGGACTTCACGGCTTTGTCGGAGCTCAGAAGATTTTCGTCGTCAAACATGTTTGTACACGTGTTATTGCCCTGATAGTTATGTCCAACTATATTTGCTTAGGACTTTCTATCAATTGAGTTTTGCCATGTCTAGTAGATCAAGTACTTTATTTCAGTTTACCAATCATTATGAGTCAATACTTAATTTTTCTCCATACTTTTCCAATAGTGGTCATTGTTATGTCGTCATTTGAACCCCTGAATCCTGAAAAAGGACTGAAGTATCAGAGTGGGTTGGCCAACAGCAGACAGTCCCGAACCATTCTTCTCCATACAATGCTTTTGTTGTACATCTAAGAAACTGCAAACATAACCTATCCGATACTGGGTTGCAGGGTATCTGTATGTTTCGTTGGATAAAACACTTGGGTACACATAATGAAACATCAAAACATCAAAGGCCTTTTCAATTAGCCGACAAAGCACTACCTCTTACAGACAAGGGCAGAAAAAAATCCTAGATCAACATTACCTACAAGATAAGTACTAAGCTGAAATTGAGTACAAGAGATCAGAAGACTTTCTGACTGCAGAAACATCTTGACCTTATTGGGAAGTCATCAAAGAATTTTATTAGATAATAAAAACTGACATCATTAGTGTGTGACGAGCCTTTTCAACTGTTATTTTTTACAATCATATGCTGCTTCATCTGATTTCATAAATATTGATATAAGGTAAGTAAATGTTGGAAAGGAGGGAGGAGAAAATCATCACTAGGTGGGGGATTAAATTTTCAGGCGGGGTAAACAAAACAACATTGTGGGAGTAAGTTTAATAAAGAACAGAAAGGAACCGACAATCTGTGGAGAATTAGTTAACAAAGGGATGAGAAGAGGACCAACATTATGGAGAATCCATTTCACAAGAGAGCAAACACTTTGGCTGAATTAGTTTGCACATAATAGGGAAGAAAACCAATATTTATAAGAATGTTTTGTATTATATCTAGGAGAGAGAAACAACTTGAACTAGAAGCTAGAACAGGAAGGGACAGTAGATGCTCTACAATTACAATGTCAAGAAAATAAACTGATTTTGATGTGAATCAATAAGTAAAAACTATAACTTACATGAGAAATAGCTGACAGTGGGTCAATACATTATCATAATATAGGCCTATTTAATGGCCCATAAAAATGTGAGTGTGGTAGGTAAATGAATTTAAATACATAAAAATAATTCCAAAATCATCTCATTCATCCATGCGATATTTAGCCAAACAATATACCAAAAAAGTATATCTTGTCATGAAGGCCCATACTTTTTTTTTTAAATAATTATATATATTTATATTATTTGTATATATTTCTGTCACAAATAGTATTGTCCCTACATTCATACCATTGCATTTAAATGTATGTGGGCAGATAAAACTATTTTTTGTCATTGTGTATATTTTTTATGTTTATTTTTTTTAAACTGGGACAAAGTTTTGAGTTCCAAAAGTGTCATTTAGAGTTCAGCCTGAAATTTGTCTTGAAACTCACATCAAATTTTGAATGTATAATTACTTTTCAAGCACCTGAGATTAAAAGTGTTTCGGAGATCAAAAATATAAAAAAATATCTGAAAATCAATGTTTCCCAAAAGAAGTAATCAGGCCACGGCCATTTCAAACGATCATTGAAGGGAATTGCCGTGAACACCAAGAGGCCAATGAAAGTCCTCCAGAGAACCCTGCCAATTGCCAAGAATACCTATATTTGTTATTATATCAATCTCAATACATCAAACAGATTTTTAATGTACTGTGAGGCCACAAGGGAAAAATCAAAAGTATATCCTAGAAATGAAAGATTGACAAAGTAAGGATTACATCGAAGAGAAGAATTAGGTTTGAAATTGGAGTTGAAAAGCATGACAAGGAAGGAAATGAGTTAAGGAGACAACATAGATCCACTGTTCATTGTCAGTGTTACATTTTTATGTTTACTGAAATAATAAAAAATAAATTTACAATTTCAAAATATTAAAATTGCAGTTAAGTATAATCAAAACATTTCAGGTTTTGCTGTTTCATTGACCATTTTACTCTAAGAAAACCCACAAAATTTTACTACCAGTCAATTTCAAATCTATGCAAGAATCTAGTCAATTTTAGAATATGAGTCTATGCCAGAATGTTATATTTTTTTTTTTACAAGTCTATTAATTGGCATTATAAGGAAAATATAGCTTTACTCTAACTTGCTAAAAAAATTAAACTGTTCAAATATTAAATATATATTTTTCAAAGTTTATTAGCTCAGCTAACTGTAATAATCCCCTAAATGTATAATCAATCAATTAAAAAATAAAATCACATAAAAAAAACTGATCACGATACTATAGAAAACATTTATAAAATATAACATTTTTCTAATAGTAATATATTATATTACTTTGAGTCAATCATATTAAAAACTGACTGCTGATATAAAATACTTATAAAATAAAATATTTATCCCTACTAATAATACTGTAATATAGATTTTAATCGATCAGGCAATCAAAATCAAATCAAACAATTGATCACCGACAGAACATTACTTCATGTGAGGGGATTTGGCACTATACAAGTTTACTTTAATTGATTGATGGTATAGAGAAAATACTATAAAACAAAATATTTGTCTACCAATAATAACATATAATATTTATAACTATGGGGGTATAAATCAATCTGTCAGTTAATCGATCAATCAATCAATCAATAAAAATTAACTTAAATATTTACTGATGTAATAGATCAAATACTTATAAAAAATCAATGTGAAAAACAATTCTCTTAAGGATGAAATCAACTCCACATCACCCACGATGGCTTTGGTTCTTACTAATGTTTTTTCCAATAATGGCTAGTGCAGATTTATTGATTGCGTATGCATCATAATTCCCGGCTATCAAATGAGGACGGTTTGATTTAAAAATCAATTTGTTGCAAGGGACAAGAAAACACCTTGTCAACTCAATCCATTACATCTGTCAACAAGGTAAAGCAAAGTGGTAAAGTACACAAACCAACTTGATTAACGCCAAATTACAAACCCCGAAATTGTTCCTCTTATTGGTGTATATCAAACACTCCGGGCTCAGTTGAAGACAGCTTAATAAGATTATGGCTGCTGGAAATGAGGTTGATAAAATTAAGTAGCGTTTTCTTTCAATCATTCTCTCGTTTTGATTGAATATTCAGGTATAGGGTTACACGGTGTTCTTAAGTGATGTTCAGTAAAGAAAGTGGAAAAAATATAATTAGATGAGTGGTTAGTACTTGAGAGTTAATATCACTATGTTTTGTTAACACAAGCCTGGCACACATGTAATAGAGAATGTTTCTTGTTTTTAAACATTTTTAATTGAATTGCATTTAATAATAATAATAATATGTCTTTCTTATATAGCGCTTCATGCACAAAGCCTCTAACTAAGCGCTTCACATTACCACCCCGGTCATTGGATCAAACACATATGGAACACATACTAAACACCAAATTAAATTATTACATTAAATTTTATTATTATTCCATAATATTGCAGCTAGTAAACATTGCAGTTGTGTTGGAACCTACCAGGTACCCGCTTGAACTCCTAAGTGGGAAGAGGCAACGGTAGATAAAGTGCCTTGCCCAATGACACAAGCGATTTGCACAGCGAGAGTTTCGATCCCCCGACCTCGAGGTTGGGAGTCCTAGCCACAACCGATACGCCACCGCTTCTTTAGCTTGAACTACATTTATGACACTGTTTTAACATTTGTTATTGATAATATAATATTATTTAATTGTTACTTTCTCTTTTATCTTGAGTGCACAGCCAATGAACACAAAATAAAACAAACCCAATCGTTAATAAACATATAAAATGTTATATTATAGGCTAATAAGCCACAATATAAACAAAAAACACAACAATCGTCAATGTGCAAAAATTTACAAATTTCTTTATTTATTTATTTATTCTTATTTATTTATTCAGGTATATATTCAATATTTAATGTATTCAAACAGCAGCCAAAGGTTGAAATAAATGTATTGTCATTGGCTAGACAACCACATATAAACATTTTTTTAGCAATAATAAAAAGATTAATAATAATAATAATAAGTATATTATGGAGACCTCTATGTGCTTAACATGAACATGAATAAATGGACCAAGGAAGTAATACATAATCTAACCCTAAAGACAAACTATTGTTTTAATTTTAAAGACATATTTGTGTGGTAAAATATGAAAAAAAAACTTCAAAAATTCATTAAAAAAATATTAATTGTTCATATAAAACATTAAATAAGTTATTAACTTTAACACATTTAATTAATTAAAGTTTGTGTTAAAATCTAAACAAACTGACAAAACAAATTTAAAAAATTGTGATCCGTCATATAATATCAAATTTTCTTACATTACAACCCTCGAAAATAAACATCTAGTGTTTTCCTATTAAGCAAAAACCCTACCTAAGCTGTCCAGTTGTGAATGCCATCATCTTGAATGTAAGAAGTGCAACCCAGGCTTAGAAATGAGAGATAACTGTATGCTAGGCAGCTATGGCCTCTATCGAAATGTCAAACAACTGTGCACTACTGCCATGCAAAAATCTCTTAATTGTGCATGGTTTGGAATAGGAAATTACATTAGAGGATAAGTATCAATGTCATGAGCAATATATAGGCCTATATCATTTTGGCTTCTTGCTCCCATCATTACAACTATGTTTTATTTGCCTTTCAATACTTTTATATACCCACATTTATTTAATTTACAATATTGCTTTGTAA
>NW_022734328.1:262130-283007 GCF_011630105.1 Anneissia japonica | reverse complement strand
CAATTTGATCGCACAAGGCCTATTGTGTTCTTATTTTTCTTTACCGTTCAAAAAGGAAATAGGTTCCAGTATGAATAGAAGAGAACACATTAAAAACACATCGTTCTCATCACTAATCATCACCATCATATACGTTGATGAATCCGAGAACTACCATCCTTTTTTCCAATAAAAATTGTTGTAATTTATCATTAAATATTGCTTATCTGCAGAGGAGGCGTATTAGAACATGGATGTCGCAAGCTTAGCAACGGAAATTGATAAGAGAGTTAGTTTGTGGATCATACAATGAACATTGAATGGGATGCATTTTTTCAATTTCGAAGTGAATAATATAGGTCCAACTGGAGAAAATCAGAAAATGACTTTATGTCCTTTATTAAAGCCATCAGCAGGTGGAAACTAGATTTTTTGCGATGGTTCCAATGTAACGAGCAAATAAAGCAAACATTGTCTCGTGCACACTAACATTGTAAAGTTACATATAATATGTTTTTACAATCAGTAGTTTTAATGGCATTTTGCCATAGGCAAAATACTTTAACAGTGATTTTGTAAAAATGTATTTCTTGAATCATAAATTTTGATAAGTAATACATTATTTCATACTCAAAAAGATATTATAACAAGGAATTCAATAGTTATTAGAATGCAACATTTAACAAGTATAGATTTTTTGTGTTTTCATTCTTTTTATCTTATATTTTTGATTGTAACTTGTATTGTATATTTTATCTATTATGTTATTGTTTTTTGTATTGTATAAGATATTATGGTATACAATGTTCAAATATATTAATTATTAATAGACATCTAAAAAAACAAATATAGCAAACATTTATAATCATAAACTGTGGTAATTCTGAAATAATTATATAAATTCCATAGTGATGAGGAGTCTATCAAAATGAATCAATTTAACCTGATTTAAACTTACTAATGGTTCCCATAAAATTATCATTTTGTAGCATCCTCTAACGATTTTCAAAAGAGTCCCTTCTCATTATTGAGAAAGATTTTATTATTATTGTTTTTATTAAAGTACTACAAATAGAAAATTTTATTTCATCTTGTTAACTATAAATATGTGACATTTTGGTGTTTGAGTATTTGTCCATTAATTGTGTAACAGTATGGTGTTATAATTTTTTATAGCTTTTTTTGTATTGTTTATAATGTAATAGCTAATGATAGTTTGCTACATAAACAATTTATTTTAAAATTATATGCTATTTTAATACTAATCTTGTACTGATCGCAGGCAGTGCACTTTATTGGATGCTACTAGCAGGGTAGATTTTTTTTATTGTAGAAACACATACAGGCACCAGTGGGCCCCACTGGTGCTGCGCAGCACTGTGAGCACCTTCAAAAGCAATGTCATGTCCTTTCTAAAATATTGACTGTGGGCAGCACAGGCTGGATTTGCATTGGGCATCAAAAAGTGCACTGCCCGCGATCAATACTGTATTTCAATTCGTATATTCTAAACATTAAGAAGAATCTTCACATGTGAAAAAAAGTTGTTCCAACCAGAATCTGATTATGAGACCTTATCCTGTTAATGCAGATACCTTTTACCGACTGATAATTCAAATCTGAAGAAACTAATCTTTCACTCACTTTTGCACATGCATAGCTTAATAGTTCTTGATGCACCACAAATAACAGATATCTTAAAGCCCCATTCCTGGCAAAACTTTATTCTTTGAGAATCTTATTTTTATATATGTTAGAAAGATTTATAGATATAATACAAAACTGCTAGTTTAACTGAATTTAGACATTCCTAAACATGACTCAAATTTGATTTCACACAAAAAATAAATGCGGATGAATTTTTTTATGTTTGATTTTGTGATAGCACTATCGAAATATAGTAGGTGCCAGAAACATCAACCTAGCAACACTGCTATGCTAGGCCTAGCCTTACCTAGCAACACTGCTATGCTAGGCCTAGCCTTACCTCAAATTAGGTTTTGTTATCAGACATAAAGAAACAGCTGACATGATATTTTCCGTTGCTAATATTGACACTTGTGAAATATAACATTTTATTGGAATTATTGCCAACTTGTTAAAAAATGATTCTGACCGAGATTTTTACAATTAAACAAACTTTTCTCCGCCAACTCTATCAACCGCAGTGTGCGAGATGCAAGGTACTAAAAGTAATCTCATTGGAGAGGGTGCAGTTTATTTATCGTTGATGTAAACAGTTCAATAAGTCAGATTAATTATTGCTTTTATTTATTGAATTATGGGATGAATAATTAATATATAGTTATAGAGTTCATGGCATTGGTGGGCGAAATAAAAAATAAAGGTAAATGCTGCAGGTTTGCGGAACAATTACCCTGCCTAACTGCCTAAAAAGCAGCTGGCGAGAGCATTCCAGCTGATGCGATCTACAACCTCTGAATTTGCCTTAGTAACGAAGAAGTAGTAGAGAAAATGGTAATCTTCTATGAGAAATAGCCTCTACTTCTCATTATTTTCTCCCTTAGCGTAAAACTAAAATTTATGCCAAAATTTATTTATGGATTATAAATAGGCCTAATTAGAGTAATGCAAATGCATTTTTTCTTAAATATTCCTTTTTTAGTGCAATTTTGCTCGAAATGAGGCTTTTAGCCTTTTAATAACAAGAGAGGATCCTTCTGTACCCTCACTAATTGCTTAATTTTAAATACATAAATTTGAAATCAATTAAAATATGAAATTAAGATACTAAATGTCAGTCTTTTCATTTTGCATTTTTTCACTTCAAAATTTCTATGTAAATTTTTGTTACTGTAGATTATTACTTTATTATAATATAGGCCTATATTTGTTGATGATGCTTTTCTTGGATAACTTTAATGACAAGATTCATCACCTTACTAGAATTAACCATGTGAATACCTCGTCAAGTGCTTCCAAAGAAAATATATTGAAAAAAAACCCGAGCACACACTAGTTATATGAAAATGATGAGGTTTTGGAAATGGTATTTTGGGATCCCATGAGGCTATTAATAGGTTTTTGATCAACTGTGAAAATGGGTTTGGGGAGAAGCGAGTCTAATATGTAATGAAAGATTCCAATTCCTGTGATGCATCAGAAATTGATAAATCCATGCATTTTTATTCAGTAGGCTAAATCACAATGATTAATGGAGTATGAACACCCTAAAACTATGCTTCTCCCGATGGGACTATACACATAGAAAAAACAATGAGAAATCTACAGACATATAAACCAATGTATTAGAGTTCTTGTCTGGTTAGAAATGTTGCTAACAATACTTTCACGCATGTAACCTACAGTACCGTCAGGCTTAGAAGCATTAATCAACTTTTACAGGGGGATAATTTCATTCGGGGTTTGGTGACCTCTCAAATAATGTAATTGATTAAAGGACAAAAAAAAAACACAGAAAAGGAAAACAAATTTGAAAATAATTTATCTAAAACTACACGTTTATGGGCAATCAATTCCAGAGTTAAGTAGATGTCATACACTGACGAAGCCACAATAATTAGCGTTTATTATTGTAGCACGAACTGTCTGCTTTTTGTCTTCTAACTTTGTATAAAAGTGATTTAATTTTTTTCTTAAGAAAACACAATATTATAGCATATAAAAACAATCAAAAACAGAGAATATTATGTGCAACTGTAAATAGAATAACATATTTTCAACTACTGTGTGACACAAAAACAAAATACAAGTCAATAGTTTTATAGCAATAAAATATTTTCCTATGTTTATATTGCTTTGTTTACTTCTCATAGGGCTCTGTGTAAATTTTCATCCTTGGGTACTTAATAAAATAGCTTAAAATAATGTGAATAGCTAATTATCCTGTAAGTAAAATCTGAACAATTCAAGAATGTAGACAAGCAGAGAACTTTTGAAGGAAAAAGGAAATTGAGACCTGTAAAGGGATGTTAAGACACCTGCAAGAGTAGAGGTGTTGAGGAACCCCACTGAGTGGAGGATACCACAGTAACAATGGACAGACAATTATGGCAGAACTTAAAGATGTCAGGTCAATGCACTGAATCTTCATGTCCACTTTTGGCTACATAAAATATACAAACAAGACAGTCAGTGTTCATTACAGTGCCGGATCCAGAATTGTTTGCCTTGGTGGCGCGAGTGGCAATCAAGAATGGTCAAAAAAGGGTGGAACCTACAGTATGGTAAAGAGAGGAATGTGTTTCCTTACGTATTGTGGGTATCCAGGGCAAATCCTCCTGGAAGCTTTGGAATTTTAGCCAGTTTTAGCCATCCTGGGGGTGGTGGTAGAAGAAAGGGTGGTTATGCCCTTTTCCCCCAGTCTTAAATATTCAAAAATCTGTATCACATTAACCATTCCCGAGTTTTTCATTAAATACCCTTTTTGTGTCTTTAAAAAATCAGTTGCACAACATATATAAGTCAACCTGTCCGACAGGGTGACTTGAGCTAGTAGGCTTGAGCTGAGAAAAGGGTTTGAGAGGGGTTTCTCTCCCAAAGGAGATATTTTAAGAATAGGTACCTCTGGATGGTCGGAAATGTCACTCTCAAACTGACGTGACAGACGTGTTGGCTTGGTGTGGTCCTATTTTTTATGGTCTGACTGCCCGACGAGCTCTGTCCAATGGGGGGGCTTGACCTGTCTGGTGGGGGGCTTAAGCCCCCTGCTCCAGCTGGTGCCAACACTGATTGTACAAGGGAAGGGTGTGCGTCAAATACTCCTAAGTCTGTGCTTAGATTTCTTTCCATTGTACACGATTGCTAAAAGTTTTTTCCCCATAGAACATTTTTTTTTTATTCTGCTCTGTCTGTCTTACTACTTTACCAGCCACCGCAAAACATAGATAGGTCGAGGTGGAATTTATTTTATTTTTTTGTCCCATTCCACATGCACGTTAGACACATCAAAATTTGAATGTGTTTAAAACAACTTCTTTTAAATTCAATACATGAATCCTCTCCTTTCGCTATGTACCACCACCACATTATTTCTTTTTTTTTATCCAAGTAATTTTAAAAAAATAATAATTTTAAAGATATATGTCATGTTGTGAAATGGTAAGAGTGATAGTAAGGGTTTTCAATTAAAAAAATAGTATATAAAATGACCTCTTAGTTGGTAGTAAATGCCAAATGTTACATGTTCAATATCAGATTGCATTGAAAGAGTACTGTAGCCTAGTAATACTAAAATGTTGTGTAGTTCAGTAACACTAGTAAAAATGAAACCCAAATTTGTAATAGTACAGTAAAATCGCAAAGAACTAAAAGTAGGTCTGCTGTATGAAAAGCTAAAAAACTTCAAAAGTTAAATTTAAAATTTGATATTGATTATTTTGTATTAAGATTCAAGATTCACTTTAATGTCCATTTGGAAAATTTAGAAAAGAAATGCAAACATATAAGTAATAAAATTATACAGATTAAAAATACACAGAAGTATCACTTAAAAACAAGAACATATATTATCAGCTTTCAAATAAAAATTAGAGCAGCACAATTGTTTCTGGCTAATAAATAATATGCAAAATAAATATTGTTTTCTAAACTTCTAAATAGGTTAATTCAATTGGAAATGTGTGCATATTAAGGTTAATTATAACACAATCAAAATTTCATTAATACATATGTATGTTTATACGCGAGTACAGTGCTGATGATGACTACAGACTACATAATCAAAAACGTTAAGCGTACCCATAACATTTTGATTGTGTTGCAATTAATTTTACAATATATAATATTGTTTCTATATTCATTTTCAAATATCCATAAATTGGTTGGGCTATTAATTTATTAAAGAATCAAAAGAAAACTTAATTGTTTTGCTGTCAGTCTCATTGGAAATTGATCTGATCCTCTCACAGGCCTATGACCAATTTAATTTGTTGTATTTATTTTTTTTTTAGGTTTTTAAACTCTGTCCACACACTATCAAATTGTATGTGACAAATAACTGTGATATGCCTATATCTGTGTGTAATATGACATCATCATGCCCATATATGGGCACATCACACACATTTGTCACATAGAAGTTCATAGTGTGGACAGAGATTTAGATTTAACCACAGATGGTATATTTTTAATATCAATTAAAAATCAAATAGTTAAAATTGTTTTTATAACTATAACACACTAAGCTTTAAAAGGTTAAAGGCTATTAGAACCAGTGAGAGTTTAAGAAAAAGCAGGCTAAAGGTAGCAAAGATAATTTACTAACAAAACATAAAAACATATCAGATATTGCGATAGACAAAAACACAAAGAGAGGAAGGGGGTCACGCTGAGGTAAAGGCACCGATATTAGCAATCAAATGGATAAAGGGTGAGAACACACATGTACAAGCTCAAAGAACTGAACAATGCGAACGTTATGAAAGATACAAGAATGAACGCATTGATAAAGTATAGGAATGGATAGCTCATCTGTAGATTAATTTGTTTTACAATGTACAATAGAGGTGTACAGTATTCATTGTGGAAGACTTGATAGGAGTTCCTACGGTGATGAGAGTCTTGCAGGTGCTACAAACCAGGTAAATGCCTAAGTCTATCAAGGGATGCTGTGTAACATCAGATTCCGCTAAGCCCATTCAATTAATCCCAACACAATCGCACAGAGATTGTAGAGTGTACAATCCGGCAATGCTTAGCGACTTATCCTGGATAGAACAGGCTATTAAATTAATCATACCGGGTAATCAAAGTAATGCTGTGAAGGTGGAAAATGGGGCAGGCTATAATCTGACCTTTGAAATCGGCTGACTTAAATAATGGCTTAAGATCTGGGTGGAGATTTACACAATCAATGATAAGAATATTCTTTATCTGTATTTGATAGAATTAGAGAAAAGGAAATAACAACCAGTTTGCTACCGTGCTAAAAATATTTGAAAGAATTAAATCAAAATAACCTCAGGCTCAATATATTCATTATTGCTGTTAATAAAACTTGGATGACAAATCAAGTTCAAAGTACATTGTCTATTCTTTTTTCTTTTTTTTTAAAGTTTTTTTCTACTGTTCATTCTTCAAATGTTTTCTCAAAGTACTTTAAAAAAAAATTAAAGGCCAATTCTACTAGCAAATTTATCAATATTAAAATAACAATATGTATCATCATGATCTTAACCAATTTATATCATGTTTAATCTTCGTTAAAAATACAATACAAAATAGAGTAGTATGTTCAATAAAACATACTTGTTCATGTGTAGAACAATACAGAATATTTGATGGGATAGGGGCTCTAATTGCATTGATGACATAACTACTTACAGAGAAGTTTTGTTACACAATTTTCAAGTGTGCCTATCGAACAGTTGGCCACCCGCTGAGTACTTCTAGGCAATTATCTGGGAAATTATAAGAAATGTAATTTCTTTGAGTGCTTGAGCACTTCAAGATTTTATGACAATCAATTCAAGAATGTTTGTTGTTTGGTGTGATGGAGTAACTAAAAATAAGAGTTCTATACCAGGTGTGCATCCACGTGTTCTTTATTTGTTCTCATTTAAATCTGAAATTTGAAACTTGGGCTGGGCCCCAGGGAACCCGGTGCGGCAGCCACAGTGTAGTACCACCCCGACTTAACTACGAATATGTAACAGATACATAGAGATACAAACACAGTCCACCTCACTCTCAATACGAGGGTTGAGGAGCCGAGCAATCAGACTTCAATTAAAAAAACTTGACACTGGCTGGGTTTGAACCGAGGTGTATAGCAGAAAAAGCAGGAACAATATCTCTCAGCCAACCGCTCGGCTTTTGAAAACAGAGGGGAGGAATGCAAGGGAGGGATTAGCAAAAAGTCAAACTCGATGCATACTGTGTCGGCAGCCAAAAATTTCCTTAAGAACACTGCGAAACACAAACTTTTAAAATAATCCGCTCGACAGTCGGTTGTAGGAAAAAAATCGCCCTGGGAAAAATGGCCCCTGAAAGAATGGCCCAAAAAATATGGCCCAGTAAAAATGGTCCCAAAAGACAGGTAGGTAAATATGGCCACCAATGATAAAATTCAGTAATAAAAATGATTTTCTTTTAATCTTCCAATTATATAATTATACAATGTACACCCCAACAGTCAGTGGACTGGTGTTGCATCGGGCAAGCAATCACACAGAGCGCAAATAAATTCATTGGCTTAGTGTGTGGCATTTTAGTGGGGTAATTTTAGAATTTTGTTAGTTAAATTTCGATCACTGTATATGCTGGAGCTGAGGGGATGGGGGCCTTGGAAGATGGAGGTTAGCAAACAGTAAGCCAGAGTGATAGCCTTATCATTAAGATCATGTATTTACAAGAACATTAGTGCAAAAAAATGTTAAAATCCGAAAAGAAAACATAATGTTTAATCGCCTTAGGATGTGTAGATCAATAACTCTTACTTTAGAAGCCCTATTTGCAGGGGACATGACTTTAGTGATTTAATAAGCCAGTCTTGGGCCTTACACATTGTTAAATATGGCCAACAAATATTTGTCGGAGAGATGAATAGAGTCAGACTGGAGCCATTGAAGAAATAATCACACAGACACACATGACACAAGCCACCTAGTACATATTGATGTGAAAGGAGCAACACATCTCCGTCACAGGGAAACAAGCCAAGGCGTTGAACTCAATTACCATGTATGATAGCTAAAATAGTGAGATCTAAATGCCTAGCTTGTTATCCATTCACTTGAAATAGAGTTCTGTTGATTCAAGCTAAATAAGTACTTTAACTTGGGTGATATTCAATACAATTTACACAGGGTTCAATTTCATTAATTTTTTTTAACATATAGCCCTGCGTGTACAGCGGTAGAATCAGAATTCTGGCAAGTGATCTTTCCCATTTTGCGCTTGAATGTTTTGGAAATTCTTCTTTATCATTAATTGCCTTAAGTCCTTTTTCTCTGTAGGCAACTGTCCCCTCAGTTGTTGAAATTGTTTTAGTTTTTCTGCAACTGTTCTTTTTCAGTGTTGTTTTAGCACTGGTGGCAAGTTATATTTTCACCTTAAAGTTGAATACAAATTTTATTGCATCATTTTGTTTACAATGATTTAGTATCATGATTTTACACAATATAATAAAACAAAATTCTGCAAATTTGCAAATGTCTTTTATAACTAAGTTGTAACTTCTACAATAATTCTGTCAGTATTATTTCTATTCATTGTCAACTGCTGTTTCTTGACAATAATATTGTATGTGTACAACAATAATAATTAAAACAATTTCAATAGGCTCCTTTGCAATTAAGTTCAAGAAAAATTAGAAATGAATAAAACAAATAGTAAGATAATAAGTAGTAGAAATACTACAGAATGAATGAGTGACATAATTTTATAAATAAATAACGTCTTACTCAGGAATAAATCTAAAGAAATTAAAAAAATAATGTCTTTTATAACTAAGTTGTACTGTAACTTCTACAATAATTCTGTCAGTGATATTTCTATTCATTGTCAACTGCAGTTTCTTGACTATGTCAACAACATAGTAAATGTACAAAAAATAATAATTAAAACAATCTCAAGATTATAGGCTCCTTTGAGATTAAGTTCAAGAAAAAATTGAAATGAATAATTGAAACAGTAAGATCATAATCATAAGTGGCAGAAATAATACAAAATGAATAATAGTGAAATATTGTTATAAATATATAACATCTTAGCTTAGGAATAAGTAGAAAAAAAATGTTAAATGCCTTTTATTGTTTTTCTTATAATATATTATATTTTAAAACAATGTGACACAGTTAAGCTACCATATGTATTGTATATTTGATGTGTTTTATCAAATAAATAAAATAGAATTAAGAAACCATATTTGATACTGTGTTTGATTTAAGTTAGTTGTTTGCTGCCCTCTACCATAACAAAGTTGGCTGCATATTCAAACAGTTAATTAATAATGGTAGAGTCCAATGGAATGGATTTGTATCTGTGTCTGTATGGTTACCGCACTGAACCTCAAAGTTAAGTAAAGCATGCAAACACAGATGTTATGGTGTTAATATATTTTCTATAATCCTGTATATTAGACTGTAATCAATTTACAGTATAAATGATATAAGTGTAATATTAAAGTTTAGGAAACCTAAAATTGGTGATTTTACGAAATTATTTAAAAAAAATGTATTCATAGGTTTCGTTAACAGCAAAAGACATAAAATCACTTTAAAAAAAATATTAGGTGTACACAACAATAATAAACGATAGTAAAAATAAACAGATCAAAGAAAATTATACTGTTGTCAAAGGGCAACCATATATTTTTAAACCTCAAAATGATTACAAAAACAAAATTTATGTATGAAATCCTACTAGGTATAAAAAAGAAAAATTATTAAGCATTACTGTACTGATATGCTTAAAGGCAACATATCAATTGTAACTATTCACTGTCCAAGAAATGTGTAAATTTCATGTTATTACTTGCTTGAAATCAATGTTATTAGAGTACTTGAAGGAAATGGTCTCAGAGTAGACCACTAGAGAAAAATAACTTAAAAGCTGATTACATTTAAAATTACTACAGAACAAAATGTCTTAATTTAATTGTTCATCAATTATATTTGTTCTTCTAATTCAAAATTATGTTTAACATTTTCTATCTAAAACAAACAAATAATATATTTCAAACAAATATGTTTTGTTCAATAATGATTAAGCATCTGTATAAAAACAACAATATCTTTGTGAAAAAAATGGAAATTTAAAAAATGAAAAAAATCCTCCAATAAAATGACTGGCTAAAAATGCATTAACTTTTAGATTTTCTATTCAAAACTAAAGTCATTTGTAATAGATTTTTTTTTTATATATATAACAAAAAAAAAAAAAAAAAAAAAATATATATAAAAAAAAAAAAAAAAAAAAAAAAAATTAATCAGTTCATAACTTTCTAGGAAAATATTCTTTTCTTTTTCTCAATACTGGCTTTTGATCTGGATAAAAGACATCATAAGAAAATCCCTTTGCTTGTCAGACAACTACTCACATGTATATATAAGCTATACCAAAAGCCGAGCGAGATCGTAGAATTTGTCACAAGATATAGAAAATTATTTGACCTGGATAGTGTGCTTTTTAATATCATTTATCATTAAGTAGGACGATGCTGCAGCGAGATCATTAACTTAATGACGCTAGAAATCAGAGAGTGAAGCAGAGCATACCCTTGAAAATATCAACATAACTCATAGTCAAACATATCTGACCAGGAACATGTATAATGCAGGCAAATAGAAATAAAACATATATGCATGTTTATGAGTGATGGTTTATGAAAATTCGCCAAGATGGCAATATATGAGAGTATGATTACGGCGGCACTTTTCAGGCAAACTGTAAAGCCGCTTTTTTGGAATACTTTACACTTTAAAAAAAATTATATTAGTTTTTAATTCTGCATATTATAAATATTACATTTTGGAATAAAAAAAAATTAATGAGACATTATGCTTTAATAAAATGGAGCAGAGTGGAACTTTTAGTTATTAAGATATTTCTTTTTATGCTGCATCACTCCCAACCTACAGTGTAAGTTGAGTATCTTGCTGGTGGATAGAAATGAATTAAAATATTTAAAAAGTAAATCAAATTGCCACACATTTTTTTACACATCTTAATTATTCAGATGTGGCCAGGTTGTTATTTTTACTATTATATTTTTTTTTATGTCTTATGAGTGTTTAGTTTTAAAATATGTAGGGCAACCCTGAGCTAAGATTTTTTGTAGGATGAATGAACATAAAATAAACATTTTTTTTTAAATAGGTTACATAGCATTATTATATTTCAGATTTATTATAGGCCTATCATAATATTTTATTAAATATTATTATTTTTTCATTATCTTATTTATTTAATTATTTATTTAAACTCCTCTTTTGCAGGTAATGATATACATCTTATGGTAATATTTGTTATATGATACATTTACAGGTTCAGGTGTTATGTCATCTGTTTTCAAAACAATTTAACACGTTCGTTGCCAGTGACGAGTATATGGCTGTTAGTTCGGAGAAGATACACCTAGACGATAACGTGCAAATATTATAATATGTGTATTTGTTTTGTGCTATGTTGCCGGCAATACTGTGTGGTGGCACCCTCTGAACTTGTTTTGGAACACAACCTTAAAAAAAAAAGGTCTGGCAGTCAACGTGTTAATGCATATTATAGTGAGGCCATCAGGCCTACTAATCTCGATGGGATCTTTTACAATTTCTATTTAAAAATTAGCAGAGAAAAAGAAAACAAAAGGGAAAGTTAATACTTTTAACAGAGATGGTAAACAGCTATTTGTAATGTACTCTATAACAAAATTAAAGAGTAAAGTACTCAGGCTCCAGCCAAATGCAAGCAGTGGTCTGGAGCTAAAAAATATCCAAGATTATATCGGTCTTCCCCGACACAAAGATCTACCGGTTTTGTCAAAGCATTAGCAATGTTTTATCCCCACACAATAGACAGGTAGATGTTAACAAATATCACCTATTATCAGCGTTTGGTAATACAGTACTGCAGAGGTCTCTGTTGTACCATCTTCACACTAGGTTTGTTCCTAATTAACTAAAGCTGAATAGACCCAGTCTTGGAAGACACACCGATTTCAGGCTAAAGAGGTGGTTTAAAGCCAGGCTTGCTGACTCAATCCTTTGATGCCTTTTATAGATAACACAACTTCTACCTATTCAAACATTTATAAGAGCATCTTTTCTATTCTTGGTTGTTATGTCGGCTGGCATTTTATTTCAATCAAAACCAAGGAATTACGACGGAGCTTAACAAAATCTGAAACTGAACTCCTAATTGAATTGCCAGACTTTTAATTCATTTCAACTGGCATCTTTCAGTGCTTTGAGGCTATTTTTGCATTAGGCACTTTATAAAAGTATTATTATTATTATTATTATTATTATTATTATTATTATTATTATTATTATTATTATTATATTCTTATTCTTATTATTATTATTATTACTATTATTATTATTTATTCATCCTTTTGATTAGCAACAAAATGGAATCAGAATTGAATATTACTACTTTTATACACTAGGTCTACTACAATATTTTGAATGATTCATTCATTTGAGGTTTACTATAAATATTGTATATCATAAATATAGCAACCTAATGTCAACCTTCAGATCAAATTAATGTTTACAATCCATAAAAATAAATCACATAATTCTTAATTAAATTGTTTTACATCATCATTTTTGGTTCAATGTGAATGTTATATCCCAGGAAATATTTCTAATATTGAGATCATATAAATACATTACCATATATCAATAACTTTTCTAAAACACATCATACTATTGTACAGCATTTTGAATAAATAATCACTATATTCAAAATTTTCATTTCTTAGATTCATTATCTATACATGCATAAAAGTATTAATTAAACATTTAATATTCAATGAATACAAAAGATATTTAGATATAATGTGAAGTATTAAATAAATCAATTTCTATTAAATGTATTTAGGACAAAACCGACCAAAGATTATAAGTAAGGCGGCAAAGATTAAGAAAAAGTGGAGGATAACAAATTGCTAAGTTGGCTTTACCTTAGAGTTTCACCCTTTTTGAGGTATCTCATTAAATTAATAAAAATAAGGGTGGGAATCTATAAAAAGAAAAAGATGACACCGTATATTAATGATCTTTTTGTAGTAGAATAATTCAACTGTATATTACATTTTTATAATTGATAATTTAAAGGAATGTAATAATTTTTGATAAATCTAATAACGGATTGCTAATACATTATGTTTTCTTAGAATTAAAAATTAGAATGAATTGTAAATAATTAATTGATTATATGCATTCAATAATTACCATATTGTACATGTATTCCATTATTCAAAGAATACCTTAAATGTATATTCATTCTTTTTTTAATTATTAACTGAATTTTTGAAAATATTTATTTTCTGCTTTGATATTATCTGTATTTTACTATGTAAAATGTTGTTTTGATCTTGCTTGTTTCTTTTTCTTTAATTTGTTTTTGTTTTTTGCTAAATATTTATTTTTTTATCTATGCTTTTCATTATCATTGGAAGACTGTTGTTTTTTTTTTCTTATCCTACAAAGTAATAAATAAAATAAATATAAGATTGAGCAAAGAAATCTATGATAAAACTGTGTACTAAGGCTTAGGCATATCTTCTTCAGATCTAAAAGATGAAGTTCTAGAATTTTTAACTTCTTTCCCAGGGAGTCCCTAACTGTCAGAAAGTCTACAAATCCTTTATCATAAATTAGAATTAAATTTGTACTTCATTATTTTATCTAATTAGTGTTAAAGAGTTTACATTCATCTCATCTTTAGCACTGTCTCCTACAAGAAGTATCTCACAAGTATCAAGGAATCATGGCAGAGACAGAAGGCAGGGCACCTACCTGTGCCAAAGTGCACTTGTCTAGACCAGGCTAATAACTCAAGGTAAGCCTAGGGTGGACACATAGTGAAGTCTAAATAATGGAAAATAACCATTATGTACAAGGAAAGCAAACAAGATCTGGACACAAAAGATCGCTGGACCTATCAGTTACACGCTATTTATTGGAGGTGGCCATAACAATAGCAACACATTGAATCTTTGTGAAAACACAATCCCAAGGGAGACCGGCTCTGGACCCAGGAATCAAAGGATTAATTAGCCAGATAATGGTAATTAGAGAGTAAAAGCATGCAAGTAATGGCCGATGACACCAGTCTGACTCCATATTAAAATTCTAGCTATTTGTTTTAGCATCTCTGGAAGACATGTAGACAAGAAATTAGACCACCAGGGTACACTCTACCTGTGGAGAAGACATGGGATAGCATTCTCTGTAAACACAACTGTCATTAGTACACAATAGAACCATTACCGAGCTTTAAAAATATTTCAGGATAATCAATGATTAATTATGGTACAAAGATAGCTAACTTTCTGATATCAACAAACACCCATCTCAAATGATCTTGAGAGAAGCACAACATTGATAAATAGGAAATGCTAAAATGGCAATGATGGTAAACAGAAAAAAAGAAAACATAAACATTTTTTTATAGAGAAAATATAAATAATTTGAATAATTTATTGTAATAGTGATTAATTATAATAGGGAATAGAGATGGTGATTAAAGTAATTCAATTCAGTGTTTTGTATATTAAATACTTTTATTTGTTGGGAACTATCAACACCTCTGTGATTTGGACAGAGCTGAGAACTAACAGGAATTATTTATTTTTATTTATTTATTTTATTTTATTTCATTTCACCCCAAACAGCGTAAACATCAATAACAGGGAACATACAGTAAATACAATATAAAATCACTATAAAAACATTCAAAAATATTGAAACAGTACAAAAAACATTCATGATTAAAACAATTTACAATAGTTAGTTTCTTGTATATAGTAACTTCTATATATACAAGAAACATTATAATAAAAATTCAAATAATTCCATTAAGGTACATTTTTCTCAATGTACTATTATATTGGTGATTCACAAGGTACTTTATTTAAACTGTATTTCTGAAAAATATACTTTTATTTCCATGTTTCGTGTAATGACCTACCAAAATTAACTTGATTAAGGAGAAAATAAAAATAAAATTTATTGCAAACACTAGGTTTTGAAATAGAGCAGTTTGGTATCACAATTTAGTGAAACACAAAGAGGATGTGTTTGGTTCACAAGCATCCCCCTGTTGTAGCCCTATTATAGAACCAAAGCTAAAAGTTTGGGGTTCATTTTATAGGTCTCTCTTGACTACAAGAATATATTTAAAGCAGGAATGTGTTAGGTTTCTTATCACTGTCTATATTAAATAAGCAGTTATCTGAGAATGAAAACTAACATAATATTAGACTTGTACACTTATGGATACAAGCATGAATTATGTATGTGTACTTCTTTAATTTTCCAGGGAATTAAATAGGGTTATATTACATTTTACTACATCCATATTCAACCAATCATATGCATGAATCGGTGCTAAAATATGGTAAGTCTAAATCGCAAGCCTATCAAAGTTATTTGCTGATAAATTTATGATACAATGTGTCTACAGAACTATAAAAACCAATGTGCATATCATTGCCATATAGATGCTTATTTAATATAATGACGGAAGTGGCGAGTCAAATGGCTAAGCGTATAAGTATCATGAACCGTACACAATTGGTTCATGTGCACAAAAAAAAAACCCAGTACGTCTTTCAAGTAGAAAAGTAGTTATTTAAAACATCGTACAATTTTTTTATGGGCTCCCCTTCAAAAAAAAGGCCTAAATCTTTGACAAAAAATCTGTAATACAAAAGAGGTGTAAAAGTTATATTATTATGCTTTAATTTTTACTCTAATAAATAATGTATTAAAGCAGACTTATTATTTTTCGTGATGATCTCAACTAATTTTGATGAATAATTTTCAACAATATTCAAAAGCAGCTTACAGTAGCTCAGTTGGCAAAACTAATGGTAGCCACTGTGTGTGCGCTGAACCGTGGAGATCTCCTGGTCCCCGGTCCAATTCCTATCGCTGATCTCCTTGTAATTCAGCTGGAGGGCTGAAATACAAGTTACGATAGCGCCCCGTCTTTCGGATGAGACGTTTAAGCCGTTGGTACCGTGTGTATTATGGTCCATGTGCATGTTAAGGAATGCAGTGCACTCTTCGGAAAGAGTAGGGGATTGTCTCCATGTGTACTGCCAAATCACTACCAGAAGGACCCCAACTGGATTTTTGTGGGTTATCCTTAGAGTTTACACCAAAATAAATTCATCCATTCATGCATCCAACTACCTTTATGTTATTAGCAATAACCTAATGATTATATATTATTATACAATTGCTATTGTACAGAAGTAATCAGTTTTGATATTTTTTGTATGGTGGTGAACATAATACCAAAACCGCAGGGAATAAAAAATAACCCTGTTGCCTACAAGGCGTAAATAATAAATGGATTTATTCTATATACATAATATTATACCTCTAAAGAGTTTCCTAGTAGATCTAAATCTTTTCTTATCGGAACATCAGAAATCTCATACGGTTAATGAGAAATGGGAGATCAAAAGGTGTACTTAAGAAATCATATACTGCTATTATACACAAGCCTCTGTGTTATAATAAGTAATTAAATGAATTAAAAAACTTCGAGTTGGATCCCTCATTCACTTTTTATAGCCATGGTCTATTCATTCAATGCCCAGGACATCGGATGCCCCAGTGATCACAGCGCTAACCGCAATACAATGTGATCAAGTCTGCATGTCTTCTGTTTGCAAACACCATCAAAGACAAGAATCGTTTGGATAAATCCATTTGATAGTTGCAACAAGACGCTAGTACGAGACATTAACAATAATTCCAATTCTAACTGTGAACAGAAGACCGACACTGAATTTGCTGTTATTTGCCCACAACAGATTAGGCGGGCCTTTTGTGTTCCCCAGCTCTCTTTTAGGTGTATCTTTTCAGCTTTTGTGCAAAATCACATTAAGCAAACAATAAGAATACTAGGTGACTACTGGAGCTTTACTAACACCTGTTTAGGTCACACAGAATAGAAGATGCAAATCACAAGACAGACTTCTTGGTCACTTGCTTCCAGCTCTCCTACAGTGCTTTCATTTACTTTAATCATCATCTTTTAAATAACAACATTAAGTTGTCTCTACAGTTAACCACTCTGGCACCTACAAACTCAGCTCTATAGCCTCTATCTAGCCAAATCTTGTGAGGCTATGGATGAATTTGACTCGGTGACATATACAGGGATATTGAAAAAGGGGGACCACGTAGGTGAAGTGTTCAATGATAACGTGGGGGCAGGGGGTGCAGCTGGTAAAATAAGGTGGTACGAGGTGGTTTTTAACTACTTTAGCCAACTGGTTTTGCCCTAAATATATTCAGTGGGGGAGGAATGCCTGAGGAGTGGCAACTGTGGGTAAGCTTTTTTTGGGAGTACATGCACCCATTGTGCACCCATACGACAATGTTAGTGAAGATAGGGAGGCGAGTGTCAAGCTCAAGGCAATGAATCTACAAGCCAATAAAAGTTAAAACATGAAACAATATAAGAGGAATAATTATTTTTCATTTTCATGATACATAACAAATAAACAAAATTTAATGAATACAAGACAAGCTTATAAAATAATTAATATAAAAAATCTGACCTGTGGTTCTGAACAGGTTAAAGAAAAAAGAATTATAAATGGATGCATTTCACATTTTTATTAATATTAATATTTTCATTTCACTTTTATTCATATAAAACATCAATATAAAAACATCAATAAAAAAGCGGTCACAAGTGGATAACAAAAGAAAATATATACAAAATTTAATCCAAAAAAAAATACAAGAATTGAGACAATAAATACAGCAATTGATAAAAATTGAGATAATATGAACATAATTCAATATGAATAATATGAATTAAACTTGTTGTTAGAGTAGTTCAATATTCAAATTAAAAATAGATTTTTTTTTTTGGTCATTGTCTTGAAATATACCTGTCACTTGAAATACATCCACCACATACGATTAATTAATTTGTGCCATTATATAGCATGATAACATGATGGATTTCTTGCATGATTTATAATTTTTAGTGGCTTGTAAAAGAAGCAAACATACAATCTTGAATCTTTAAATTCTAAACTAGCCAAAAATATAATTTGATTGACTCTTTTATGGATGCAACAAAATTTTGTTCATGTTTAAGAAAGAAATGAATAGAGTACGGTAAATTATAAAAATTCATAATTCACTCTAAAAATAATGTGTTTAGCTTTAGTATTGTAATACAATGTACAGAGATAAAGATGAGGCACTGGTAGGCCACATTGCACAGAATGCTTTGGTTTAAAGTGAACTTCTTCAGATGACTATGAACAAGCAATATAGAATGTAAAGATAAGACTGAAATGGACTAGCCCAAAAGGAAGTTTCAATGATGAATAGATAATAGATTGATTGATGCATGTTCTTGGTCAATACCCAGAAGATTCGACCAATAGGAACTCTCTATTGTTCAATAGACCATGAGTTTTAGATTAAATAGTAGATAGAGCCCATCTTCTTGTCCATCTGCTGAAGTACCAAAGAGCCATTGTCTTTGGGCTTTTGTGTTGATAGCTCTTACACATGTCTCTATGCTTAGCTTCTACAGATTACCGCTGAATAGTGTGATTATTGATTCATGTGCATTTGATTCTCAAATACTAAGGCTATTACTTGGGATACTAGAAAGGATTAAGCTATTAAATAAAGGATTAATAGAGATTAACTGTAGATTAAGTAGTGGATTTTACAAGATTCAATTTCAAAAGAGACAGAAATTGTATGAACAGTGTTGGCGCCAGCAGGGGAAGGAGGGTCAGACAGGCCAGGTTCCCCTTTCCCCTTCACAGCTCATCAGACCACAATTGCCCTGTTTTGCTAGGTTTCAGCCCCTCTGGACCCCACAGTGCTTTGTCCCAAACCCTGTTGGTCTCTGCAGGAAATTTCTCGACCTCCCCCTTCCCTTCCTAGATCCACTAATGTCTATAAGATAACAATAAAGGGAGAAAAACATTATATTATTTACTTGAATTCAGCAAATAGAATATTAACCTCCCAGTTATGCGGATATTAAGGGGTTTTATTATTAACAAGAGTATAAAAACCATAGAAATATATGATAATATTTTATCTAGTATTATTATGCTCACAATATTACTACTTATACTGCTAAAATCAGGATCACACACACCTTGTCACTTTTCCAGCTATGTAATTATTGACTGACTGCAAGTTTGTAAAAGCCCTAAGTATGGTAAAGTAACAGGCTTTTTCAACAACTTATGTTTGCTTTTTGTTTCAATTAATTGAAACTGACATGAATCATTTGTACAATATTTTGTTCACATAGTGAGCAACATCACTGTGAATCAAAATTAAACTTAACAAATATATACAATGTTTCTCTCTCAATCTTCACAGGATCCTTAATGAAACAATTTCCACTGTATTGAAATCAGGAGTCGAGAACCTCAAATACATCAAACATGTTTGCAGCGTGTGGTAGTGAACACTATTACTCCTTCTGACATAGAAAGTGCACAGCTTTTACTCGCCGGAAATTGTACACAAAAGCCAACGTGTCAACCCGATCATGTATTCACCTTTCGAAGTATTACATCGTGCCATGGAAAGAAATTAAAAAACAAACTGGTGTGATTTCATTCCAAAACCATTGTGATTATTAGTTGTTTAGTTGGAGCTCCTACAGCGAGATGTATCAGTTTCCTTAACAGCCTTAAGCAAGCGTGTATCAAATCCACTTAACTTCAGGACAAGATTATTCCTATCAGCCAATCCTGCCAAACAGAATTGTGTTGGCTTGCATGTCTTTCTTAGACCATAAAGTCATTTCAATTAGAAGGGAGGAGTATCTATTGGTTTTCATCGACTCAATCATAAATGCCGTTTGAATAATGACATTGTAATATCAAAGAAAATTAAACTTGTTAAGGTGAAAACAGTGTTCTTAATGTCGTTGAACTAAATATTGCAAAGATGGAGGTATGTTCTATTGACAATCTGGTTAATTCATAACCTAATCTACTTTATATGGAGTTGTTTAGTGAATTTACACAGTCAAAATATAGAACATAAATCAAATGATTTGAATGCTTTCTTTGGTTGCTGACTTATATGAAATTGAAACCTAGATTGACGTCAAATTGAATTTATTTGATCATCCGTTTTTATTGAATGTGAGACTAATATGCAATCAACAAGGTGTTCATAAGTTTTAGCATATTCATATCCGAATGATCAAATAAATTCAATTTGA
>NW_022734328.1:251781-261585 GCF_011630105.1 Anneissia japonica | reverse complement strand
ATATATAGGTACGTATATGTATTTTATTTAAATTGGACTGAATGAACAATAGTCAAGATAAATGTAAAATGGAGATGAGAAAAGTAAATCTCACAAACGGTTGTATCATTATTGTTGTGGCTAATAGAAAAGCTTTCTGCTACATGATACAAAATCAATTACTGAAATTTACTCTGCTGAGATTAGGAACACCATCCTACCCCTGACATCTGCCCACTTGCAATAGTTTCTACTCCATAAATCAACGGCTTATATCAATAATTGCACATGTTTCTTTGTGACTCATGTTTAATATTCATATTTACTTACATATGTATACACACTTGAACAATATGGACTGGGTATGTCTACAAATATACATTATAAAATCAACCAGATATTCACACACTGAAAATATCTTGCCCTAGATGTTCCCCCCTGCTTTGAACTGACCTACTTTCTCTACCTGAATTCAAGAATATAATACATTTTTGCAAAATCCATAAAATAAAAACAGGAGTTATACTACAGAAAGTTGGATTTTAGTTTCAAAGATGACTAAAGCCCCTTAAACTATATCTACACCTGTAACATACTTTTTCTAAAGTGCAATTGGCGTAAAGCTCCACCGTCGTTCTTATTGTGTGGTATCTCATTGAATACAATAGCTGGAGACTGATAATGCGATACTGGCTACATAAATCTATCATATTTGAAATTCATCACACATGTCTAGATTATATGAAGTATGAGAAGATATTCAGTTTAACTTTGATTAACATACGAAAATACTATCAATTATCAGTGAAAACTACTTTTATCTAGATAGATTGTGCGTAATTGTGTAGAGTAAGCTGCAGCAATACCTCTATAATCATGTCATTATTCTTCATATAATTCTTCTTGAAAAAGAAAACTATCCAGGAATCAAAGCATTATTTGTGATCACTCGTCGTTCATGGATTACCGGAAGCCGTATAGAGTTTAACAGAGAGGAGATAACGCCACATTGAACCGTGCTGGTTGAGTTAATTATACGCGTAATGCCAGTCATTTTTAACAGTCACAAAGTTTATGAGGCATTTACTGTCAAAGAACCTGCCTTTCTTGGTTCAACATTCATCACAGAAATATGAACACTCATATAAAATATTATTAAGTACTGAAATATAATTATGAAAATGAATAATGTCTGCAGACATATCTCTAACTTTTTTTACTGTTCTGTCTGTGAATTTGAGAATTATGCATAATACTGTATCAAAGTCCAATTGGTAGTCAGTTATAAATCACTTTCTTTAATAAAATTCATAATATACAATAGAATATGGAAATTTCATAAGATAACATTTACTTTTCTTTATGAATCCCAATAACAATGAACATGAAATTGAATGTAAATGAAAATATATACATGAGAAAGTCATGAAGTTTTTAATTGACAGTAGCATAGTGCAGTTAAAGTAGAAAGAATGCATAACTTGTCAGGGGTAAAATTCCCAGGGATGCTCACTTGCATACCAACCAAACAGGGGTGTGCAGCAGTCACTTCAAGACACGACACACATGTGCTACCTATTTTACTGAAAATATTATTATGGACTAGAACTACCATTTACACGAAATCGCGCTATGCTCTAAAAAGACGACAGCAAAAGTGCCATTTCATCATGCCAGAGAGGGAGCAATATTTGTACTGGTTCCTGATGGTCAACTGTTTTCTCTCTGTTCGCGATATCTGCTGTAGCTATGTACCATACGTAGGATTAGCACCAAGTCTAGCTAAAATCCCCGCTAAAATCGTGCGGGAAATTGTGACACTTTGAGACAGGACGGGCAGGGACTTTGACTACCAATTTCACTCCGGTTATTTGCGAGAGCTTGATAACGCAAGTGTGCATGGTTATTTCCCACACTTGTGCTATCAAACTCTCGCAAATATACCCTATAAATGCTGCAACTCCTCCGTATTTCTCACACTTGTGCTACGTAGTCCTTGAAATATACCCCGTAAATGTGGCACCTCCCCGTATAGAAAAAATTTTAACAGTGAGCCCGTCAGGGTGGGATTTAATTGGAGCCACCTAGCGCTTCCCCACAAAATGCTTCTCCCCTTTTTTTTAAATATTTTTAAAAGAAGTGAGAAATACAGGTATAATGCACTGACAGCGTGATGCTTACGTCATTGATCCTGTGTACAAACATAGCCCATGTGCATGTTACATATGCAGTACATTTTGTGTAAAATACAGGAGGTAGAATTTCGTGCCTAATGCAAAATTTACCACCAGGGATGTCGCCATGTTGCACTGTGGCTTCCACGGTGCTCAAGGAAACGTATCCCTAATTCATCCAGTAACTCACCTAGCACCAATTTAATTACTTTACTTTACATTGTCATTTCTGTTACAAAGTGAAACACAATACCATGATGCCAAAAAAATGTATTCAACAAAAATAAATTAACTAGGAAATAAAAATAATGGAAATATTTACATGAATATTATAAGAAATTGAATAATAGTAATCATCTATTAACACAGAAAACAGGGAATTTTATTTTGTTCATATTAATCACTTAATAATAACAGTGACCAATACTGTATAAATGTGGAGGCGAATGTAAACAATCAGATGGGAAGATATTCCAGAGAATGGAGGCATACGATATCATATCTCCCAGCGATTGCTTTTTTTTTTCAAACTACTATCAAATAACAGTACTACAACATACTTTTCTATCCACTGACAATGTTTTTTTCTTTGAAATTATTAATATCCTGTGTGTACTATTAACAACCACTTTGTTAGTGAAATTGTGTCTTAAAAGAAAAATCAACATGTAAACAGAAACAATAATCGTGTAATTGAATCACCCTAGCTAACACAAAACATAGGAAATAGCAAAACATAGAATTCTATAAGAAACAATACGCTAGGATTGTTTGTTAGTATTTTTGAAAGAATATAGCCATAAGGCATTCGTTGATGCAGAAAGTACTTCACCAAATTTTTTGTATCGATGAAAAGACGTGCCTGAATCTACCACCAACAATCTGAAACGATATCAAAGCATAACAAATAGGAAAAGAATGGTGGTTTATATGATTAGAATGGAGGGAGGGAAAGAGATCCGAACTGCAGGGGAAAAGATCAAAGACTGTCGGTATCCTCAGTGGTATTAGTGGAAAACAATAGTACATACAGACGGTAACAAACTTTAGATTAGCACAATACTTTGGATTACTGTCTATAAAGTCAGCCTTTTTGCAAGATCTAGTTACCTTTAATCCAATTGTGCGAATCCCACAATAAACATACAATCGGACTTAAGTAGTGGTTCCACCTCTAGCTATATAAGTCTAGCATGTATGTTGGTCTTTAATCAAGGTGTTTAGCGGAAGTTTTTCTAAACATCAAAGGCACAGGTGATAACAAACACCCCCCTTCCTTTCATCAGATAAGCTTCTGCTGTGATTACCCAACAAAGATTACAATAAATTTGTTTTGGTATCAATGACCCTGACACAAGATGTACTTTTTATTACCTGCTTTAACAAGTACCTTTACCTGTTCTTTTCTATGGTTTAATACCTGTTACCAGTTTAGAAAGTATAATATATATACTCCAAGTATTGAAATGCATGCCATCGTGTTGGGATTCAATATTTCAACATTAATTATGTCATCACCAGTTTATGTTCAAGGAAATAGTGTGGTTAAAAGGGGCTATAGAATCTTCCTACGCTCTCCTAAAAAAATACTCCAGTTAAATTCAAGATAAATTTTAATATTTTTAAAAATAATTATCAATAAATAATGATTGGACGTGCCCTTGATAAATTTTGATTTGGAGAATTCTAAATTTATATTATTACCAGGTTATCTAGACTAAAATATTAACATCCTGAAATTGCTATTATTTTACTGGACGTTGTCTAGCATGAACCTCGTTTATATTGCCAACTGACTGACTGCTGCATGTACTGATTCATACATTGAGGACACATTTCATTTTGTTCTAAGTTACGTTAAAGTAATGTCAAGTATTTTCTATTTTACGAAATACTGAACTCTATTTGAAGCCATTTATTAATAACTCAGTAATTAATATTTGATATGCCTCAACAAATGAACAAATAAATACCCTATAAATTCAACAAACTTTTCTATTACAAACCAATTATTTTTTAAAGTTTATCTTAAGATCTACTTAAAAGTTAAATAACAGCGCGTATCTACAAAATATATTTTTCGAAAATGTTTGACAGCATGTTTTAAAAAGTCCCTTTGATGGCCCCGAAACTTGTCCGACAAAGAGGACGTCTAACTAGGCGCAATTGTTATCATAAAATCTTTGAGAGGGTGAGCATTGTAATGCATTGAATAGACATGACTCTTTGCATTTCACATATCAATAGTTTACATCTAGAAAGAATAAAACAGGAAATGAACCTACAGTTAACAGGACAATAGTAATACCCATAAAAAAAAAAAAAAGAAATGAGATGTAATATTGGTCCTCTTAGTGCCAGGTATTTTAACAGAATAATAAATTATATCTATATGCAGTGGAGTATCTCTGGGTGCACAGGGGACACATCTTCCCCAAATGAACTTGTGCTCCTATCCCTAATCTGGTACCCCTCCCCCACCTTATTTTGGTACTTGGTGGCACCTAACTTAATCGTCGAACCCACTCTTCACCTTCGATACACCATCAGCCCCCTCGCCATTGCCACTATGGTATTTTTTTAAATTACTCTACACTCCCTGTTTATGCAGCTGTTTCCTTTCCTTGCATATAAGTTATAACTAATCATTTTACAATACATTTTTTTAAAAATAAAAATCTGGAATTCAATACAATATCAATCAATCAATTAATCATTATACCAATCTTCTTTATTTTTCCTTTATCATGTATAACTACATACAAAATGAAATTTGAAAGAAGAAGATTTCACTAAACTAGAACATATACCAAATAAATTACATCACACTCCCAAAAAGGATTTAATTTTATCGGGTTTATTCGATGTAAGGATAACTCACAGTCAGACTTACTTCCAGTGGGATTCTCCTGATGGTGACTGGGCAGCATAGCCTACCGGGAAACAATTGATATGTCGACAAGGACGCGAAGCCCCGCCCACAAAGTCACAAAAACCTTAGACAATGGCGGCTAGACTTACCGAGTTGGCGAAGGTTTTCTTTGCTATCAACCTTCTTTAAGAAAGAGAATTCAGGGTAGGCGGTATGCAAATGAATCATATATTCATAGTGTTAATCTATTTCATGGAACAGGCGGGGAAATTGTTGTAAAAGCCTCTGTATTTCACTTCCAAAGGAAGTGGGAAAAGCCACATTCAGTCAACCTCGTTGTCGGCACTGATGCGCACTGATCGTGTAAATCTGGGTATCTATAACCAAGTACAGACATCTAGGCCTAGGCTCACATATGTTTCGCGTTGACAATCAGCTGTCTAAGGATATTAAAATGTCCGAGAAAAAGTTTTGATCACATGACTAAATGACGCTCGCTGATTAGTCGGTTTATCTGTCAATCAAATCTCGTTGAGATGTTAATTCCCTGTACTCCTCCTAATTTTTCTGTGTTCTTTAACATGCACATGGGCCATATGGCACACAGGACCAATTGTCTGGATGATAGTCCTGTTTTTCTATAGGCTACTTGCATTTCAGTCCTTAGGATGAAATGCAAGGATAGCAGCAGATAGAATTGAACTAGGTATTGGAGTTAACAAGTGCATATAATTGCTATGTCCTTATCAGTGGCGGCACCACGGGAGGCAGCATTTTCCAACCAGATAATTTTCTTGCCACCCCCAAGTTCCCCACACCCCAAAAAAGAAGAAAACCACAATTCGTCGGGGAGAAAGAGACATGATTAGAATATGGATTTTCTACATATTAGTAAACTACTTATAAAATCAATTAAATAAGCCTCTGAAACCCCTAAAATGTAATTTTTTCAGGGGATCTGCCCCTGGACCACTTTCGAGACAATTTGAGCGATGCCCGACCACACCCACCTCTGGCCACCCTAGCATATTGCTCCCCAAAATTTTACCTTTTCCCCACATTTGAACACCTCCCCCCCCCACCAATTTCAGACACTGGCACCGCCACTAGTCCTTTAATTTTCATTTCTTTTCATTCATCCATTCATTTGCTCATTTGTTCACTTATGCAAGTGTGTTTCATTGCAATAAAAATTTACATCATAGCCAATGTCTGAATTGTGTAAAATTTAGAATAAGAAATAAATGTACAGTACATTAAAAATTGGGTTATTAATATTACCTTTAAGAATAGATAGTTGACATTTTCCTTGGTAGATTATGGCGTCACTCCGACACCCTCATCAGCTTTTATATCTAATGGGAAATATTAAAGTTACTCCATTTGGCATTTCGATTACAACATGAAAGAATTTGATGATAAATTGCATGTTATTAATATTAATATTAGTATTATCACTATTACTATTATTAATATTGTTATTAAATAGCATTATCATTAGGCCAAACAAAATTTTAAATATGTTTCTCCCCAAGGTTTAATGAGAAGGGAGGATAAGGTATTTTGCAATAGCAGTTGTTCATGAAAATGGTTACCAAACAGTCAGTTGGAGGTTTTTCAACATTCAGGGGCGACTGAATCACAAAAAGGGGGGGGGGGGGGGACGTGCCACCCCCCCTTTTTTTATCACAAAAAGGGGAGGGAGATAATTGAATGGATACTCAATTCCATAGAAAGGTTGATTCTATGTCACATCGCGCAATGCATAGCTACAAAGAAAGTTTAAGCGCAGTGACCACAGTACACTGATATGTGTGGACATCTCCATTGACGACACCCCTTCAGTAGACTTACTCTTTTAATAAAGTACAGTTTTTGTGTAGACAGCATTTGACACTTTTGACGTGTAAGTTTTACTTCCTTATTGTTCTTTCAAGTACAGTACCTGGTTTAATCATCATTGTGTAATTTACTATAGATGTACTAAATGAAATTGTATAATCCTGTTGTCTCTAATTGACATGAAAAAAAAGTAGGCCTACCTAAACCTGGGCCTGGGCCTATTTCCACTGGCAGATTTGGTGGGGGGGGGGGGTGTAAGGGGAATAGGCCCCCCTCCCCCTTATACCCGGAAAATTCCCTTTTCGAGGAAAGGCTGGTACATAACATTTAACATAAAGTAGGAAGTGGGCTTATACCTGAGAAGGGCTTATTTAGTACCTGAAAAACTACAGCACTCAAAATTCCTTTAGGGTGAGGGTGTTGGAATATTTCTGCAGGAATGTGTGAATTAGTTTAACGACCACTGAAAAAAGGAGGTGGCCAAACAACAAATGAGAAATGAGATGCGAAAATGTTTTCAATTTTTTTCCCCATATTATTAACATCATCTTCATTACATTATATAATGATTATTATATTGATATTGACTGATGACTGGTCAATTGAAAGATGCCAGACGCATGGCAAACACTGTCATACTTCATCTGCCAAGTTCTCATTACAATGTTTACGTACATAATAAGAAAAGAACTACGCTGTGAATGTGACGAGCTCATATTGCTGATGAGTTCTGACAACATGCAGTAGTCTCTGGTGGCTGAGTCACGGAAAAGGTCCTAGCAAACCACAGCTGCAGTCGAAATCGAGCCTGGATGGTGACTCCAGAGAGATTTGGGCAAAGAGGAGACAGTTCAAGTATCACTTAAAAGACACAGGAACACTTGGTGAAAACATCACACCTTGTGTGTCAACTGGAGAAGTGCCAGTCTTCCCTCTAATCTGCGATCCGTGGTTCGGTGGTGGAGAAAAAAAATACGGGTGTTGTTCGGTAACGTATGGAACACCCGCAGAGCAGTACCACAGGATGCATAACAGGTGATGTTTTAACAAGATCCATGTCATGCAAGAAGCCTGACAAGGAAATCAAAATCACATGAGGATTTAGTTAGAAGGAGAAAATCTCACTTTATCTCCCGGCGATGTGAGAAGGTCTGATGAAAGATTGAGGGATAAAAAACATAGGGTAGGAGACATAAAGAACTACCAAGGGGTTGGTCTACTTTGTGAATGCAATCTTTAAAAAGAAAATCTTTTTCTTACAGAATGAAATTTGAAACACATGTTTATACATATCATACATTGCATAAACATCAAATATCTATGTGCCTGTTTTTAATCTGTATCCTCTCTGAAATTTCATGTTATATCTTCAAACTAAAGTCTTTTCTTTTGATTTAAAAAGTTAAAATTAAAAAAACATAACTTATATATGCTTACAATTAGATTGTAACTTTGAAAATTATTATTAAAATTCTTATTAAACATGTATTACTTTTGAACTTTGCGTAAATTACACTATTAAACATGTGTTTCCCTAACTAATTTCCTTTATTTTTATTCCTATTTACATTAAAAACATAACTTCCATATGCTTACAATTAGATTGTAACTCTGAAAATTATTATTAAAATTCTTATTATATAAACATATATTACTTTTGAACTTTATGTACATTAGGCCTACACTATTAAACATGTGTTTCCCTAAATATTTCTTATAGATTTCCTTTATTTTTATGCCTATTTAATATTATTGACAATTAATACTCCTGAATGATGTGCCCCTTTTACAGCAAATTAAAATTCTCCTCCTTTTTCCATCCTCCTCTCTACATCAACACCCCTTTATGCCATTAATCTTTCAATTTACTAATGGAAATTGATATTGCATTAAACTGTTTATAGTATCATTCATTATTCTACTATAGATAACTTTTCAATATATTTTGCCAATTCTGTAATCACAACTTTGCCGGCTGGGAACATTCCCAGTGGAGTCTTGCTAGCGTTCTTTTAATCTAGTTTCCCTTACATGGCATTTAGCTTGCCTCAGGTAATTAAACGAGTAAACAGCGAAATCCATTGACCTCAAGAGACAACGTCAAACATCTTGTGAAACCAGTTCGAAATGATTAGAAGTACGATCCAACAAATAAAATCAAGAAACGCTTGCTGTCGGACTTATGTAATTCGCTCACGCAGAAGGCGAAATTAAAGTTCTCTTGCTCGATTGCAAATACCAGGAATAGATCTCAGCGCAAGGAGTCATTACACTTTTAATCATCTGACTTTAATCTTTTCCTAATCCTGTAAAGGCTTGATGCGATCGCGAGTTAGTTATAATTTGCCTTCTTAAATCGTTGATACACCGAAAAGTTAATCATATTTTGCTGATTAGTTTCGAAGATGTAATTTAACCCACTGTGAATGAAAACATCAGCACTTTGATAATACTCTGATTTCTAATCCCTGATTCTTGGTACAAATTGAACTGTCTTTACAAAAAGTACACTCTTTTAAAAAGTTTTGTCATTGACATTATAACAGTGGTTACAAATTCCTATTTCTTTACTTGAGTCAGGATAGGTATTAATGAAGGACCACTGTGACAGGTTTACATTTGTAAGATAAGCATCTCTCGGTACTTCAATTGAAACAATATATTTCAATAATAAATAGCTATTGCACAATTTGGAGGTATTAATAGAATATAGGCACACATATACTGGAGAGCTGTACAGTGTTGGTAAAGATAATTTATTTACACAAACGTTATACCTTCATCAGGTATACCCGAGGAAGGGCAATACAATAGAAAATAATTTTCAAAAGTTTACTTTTGATTTCTTAAAGTTTTGCATTGCGAGTAAATACATTAACATAATTTCAGGTACACCACGTCACATGTTAGCATGGCTGTGGAACAATATGTTAAAGT
>NW_022734328.1:238510-251066 GCF_011630105.1 Anneissia japonica | reverse complement strand
CCAGATGGGAAAACAAAATTTTATGTATTTTTAAGCCTCCTCTTAGGATCTTCTAAAAATAAACTTTTGTATTAAACAAAGTATAAGAAAGTCAAAAATAAAATTGTTTTATAATAGATCTTTAAAAATTTGACTTCATTAAGTAATTGGGTAAATGTATAAAGAATGTGTCAGTAATAAGAACTAGAGCTTGGTTTTAAAGAGCTCAAATTCCAATCACAATTCGCAGTTCCGAAATCTAATGCTAGAATTATATTTTCTCATGCCTATCACATTATGTTGGAGAGTCAATCATTAAACAAAAATAAAAAAAGAAATGAAAAGAAGGGAATTTTAATTAATGAAATAATAACAATAATCAAATACCTATAAAATGTATGTTTTTATTATATTTCACTGACTTTCTCATTAATGCCACTCTTATTTTTCACTTGCAATTTTCCTAGACTACTACTCATATGCTAGATGTGATTGTATGGAGTTTTCCATTTCAGTAAATAGGATAAAAAACTTGATATTACAATGCTGATGGCCTAAAAATTTGGATTGGAAATTATTTTCTATTTACTTGTAGAAAAAGACAGTAATTTGAGAGGCAGCACTTTGAAGACTAACTAATATTTTATTAGCACAAGCTTTCATTCACGCAGTGAACTTTTTTCAGGTAACTGTACAAATAAATTAAAATCAGTCTCTTATGTACATGTAAACCAAACAGTAAGCATAGTGGTAAGCAGGCCTATAATCAAATTAGTTGAAAAATAAAATGGAATAAAATGTTCTTATAAAATGTTTTATATGAAATTAAATATGTCAACGTCCCAGTCAACTTTATAAGTGTTCGTCTGCCAGCGAGATAATTTATATATTTGTTTTGTTTCATATGCTTTAACAGTCTGCCCGCCAAACACGGAGATCTCCATGTTTGGTAACGCAACGCTTGACCGCCAAACACGGAGATCTCTGTGTTTCAGGTTTTTTTTATGGAATCCGACAGATGGGGTAACTACCGACATGTACTAAACACTATATTCAGTCTGGACCATAAGCATTTCACTATTTGTCTGTTTACATTAGCATGGAGAGGTATTTATTTAGTTTCACGAAATTGCGATTATCTCAGCTTCATTGTGCGAAATTGCCTAAATCTCAAAAAGTGAGTCATTTTCATTTCACGGTTACAGGTCACTGATTGTGATTAGAATACAGTGTTTGGTACCATTGTACAGCTAAAATGTTTGTAGTTCTTGTATTCACTACAAGTCAATCTGATCACATACGCACTCTCAACAAGCTTCGGCAAAGTGTTAAAATTTGCTAAAAAGTCTGGCGGTGGCTGGTACTATTTTTTCAAAATGTCTGTTCTCAATAGAGCCCTGCTTTCGAAATTAGAAAATTGGATAAAAAGCAGAGGTTGGCAGTATGTCAAACACACAGCTCATACGGCAACAGCCTTGAATATATCATTAAACACATGACTGTACAGTAGGTAAGCCACTACTGGATCATTATCTCTAGAATTCCCGAAAGCATTCAAATCCACGTAAAACAATCAGTTTGTTTTCTTTTAATTAAAGCAGGGTGCAAACCAACACAACACTGATGATCACGGCTGATCTAAAATTCATGGATTATCTTTAGAAATTAATGTAGCATAAAAATTGGCTTTGTATATAATCAAACTAAATTATTTGCATTAACGCAAAATGCATTTCATCCCGAGCCCTTTTCAAATGTCGTTCAAAAATATACGAATGAAAGACTCGGCAGCAATTCATACAGGTCAGAGTAGTCTATATGCAAATGTTTGAGCAACCCGAACATGAGCATGCGCACTTCATATACAAAAATGTTTATATCAAAGCATTGTTTTCACACATTTATGATACTGCTTATAACATTATTACAAGTTCAAACGACTTGATGGCATTGTATGGTGAACTTGCGTCTGGTCACCGTAGCATCGGAGCACCAAAGAAAAGATTCAAGGACCTGAAAAAATCCCTTACCTCTGGCAATATTGACTATATACAATGGTCAAACTTGGCAAAAACCGAAGCACCTGAAGTCACACAGTCCACGGAGCTGTCTCCTCCTTTAAAAATACACCTAGAGAATAAACAGACCAGAAGGAAGAACTGGAATTTTGCGGTACATACCGCAGCACAGACCTCTCCTTGCAGCCTTTATGGTCGGACCTGTCTTTCCCGTATAGGACTTGTTAGCCACCAATGAGCTTGCAGTAGACATGGACAATCTCCTTCCCAAATCTTCGTTCGTGAAGTCAAGCCATGACTGATGATGACTATGAAAATTTTGTATTGATACATACACTTGAGTACAAAGTATACTCTCCTCATGAAAATTTTTTACCACAATAGAAATATTAGCAGTGGCATATCTAGAAGTTTTGAAATGGGGTGGGGAGAGTCTGATGGGGATGCGAAGGTGAAGTGGAGGTGTGATTTGAAGTGCTTTTAACTACGTTTTTAAGCATGATTTTTTTGCTTCGAACATTTCAGTGCTGGGGAGGGGAAGTGAAGGGGAAGCAAGTTTTTTTTTTTTCCGTACCCTGCAACACGCCATTGGATATTGGCATAGAAATACGTATTCCACAGAAAGTATAGTTTCAGAGACAATAACTTTGACTTGAGTCTTATTTGCCTATATTACAAAAATATTTAGTGTTTATAAGATTACCAAGATAAGTGGTTGATATCTTGTGAGTTAGAAAGTTGTTAGCTTGATAACAACCATGTGCTCCAAAAATATGTTTCTAAATTCTTTCTTGCCATTGGTTCTTCTTCTTCTTCTTCCTCTTCTTCTGAATTTAGCGCCACCTTCAAAATGAAGGCTTCGGCATGAGCTTCATCCGCAGATGGGAGTCTCATCCGGAAGTATGAGACTTTTTTTTTTATAAGATTACTTTTGTCTGAAATTGCTTAGAAAGTTAGTACAAATTGAGGCTTAGGTAAAATGTCAAATGAGCTTTATTATTTAAAAAAAATATATATGAAAACCAACACATTAAGCTATAGTTACATACAGTAACGTACTAATGTTTAAAACGATTACCGTATTCATTTTTTCTCAACTGTACCTTATGTGCAGCAGGTGTGACTATGTAATACCCTCTATAACACAGTACAGCTAACATACTGCTGTACAATAATAATTTTCTTTCTTAAATATTTTCCTTTTCTTTGAGCCTGGAATTGGCAAATACAACACTATAATTAAGCCTGGACAAAATTTTACTGGTTCTATTAAAAAAAATTGTAATAACTTGAATGGCAGGGCACAATTAGCAGTCTGGGGTTGAAGCAGTCAGAGCTACAAATTTTTAGGTATTTGGATAAAATATAAAATAAACTACATATTTTTGATCGTGGTTAAAAATATTTATTATTTAGGAGCCTATGTCTAATTAAAACAATACAGTAGTCTTCTAAAAAGGAAAGAGGACTACATTTTTTCATCACTCATTTAATCTTCTTTTGTTCCCCTTAGGGGCACAATCCCCGGCTGGTAACCCCTCATGACACTACTGACAATTAGTACAAAAGGCTAGTTGAGAACAAAAATAAAGTTTGGTTTCAGAAAATGTTAGTATTAAAATCATCACAATTTTGCAATTATTCAATCCTGCAAGTAAAAATCACTTACAGTCTTAGATAAGAATGTAAAAATAGAAATGAGTTTCTTGACATCGCAAGCACGAAAAAGTGCATTATATTGTTCAAATTCGGTCATATCTCCATATTTTGTATTACTGCTTCCTCATATCTATGAAATGGTTAGGATGAGAATTGATTGTTATTTTCGAACAGATGAGTTTGACTTTTTTTAGATTTTCAATGTGTTATTGCATTTTCCCCCTTAACAATTACACAGGAGATTGATCAGAGTACATAACAAAAACAGGTGCAAGTTATGTAAAAATTTCAATTGGTTTATAAAAAGAAATCAATAACTTCCTTTTTAATCCCAGCATGTCTACAGACAAGAACATTTATTTCAGCATTAGGTTTGCACTATATTTCTAGTGTAATTGGTTGTAAAAAGGAAGGACTTAAAATAGTGAAAATAAGGGTAATAAAAAATAATAGTTATAATAATATGAAAGCAGTAATAATACTTAATAACAATAACATTTGTTTTTTTTACAGATAAAAATTAAATAATAAATATTCTTATAAAATATATCCTATAATTATAATAAATATCATTTATAAATTCATATGTTTAATTTAATGAGATGCAGATTTTTTCTGTAACCTAATAATATGAGAAACCAGGGAACAGCACTGTTCCCTGGAGAAACATATAGATGTTATTTTAACTTTTTTTTTTCTTTAATATAAAGTATAATTTTTTTTATCCTTTTATATGGAAACGAAAATAAAGTGATCATAATAATAATGATTAAATAAACAACAGTAATAACAACATAGGATTTATAGTCAGTGTTGTAGCTATACTAAAAAAAATATCTGCTTAAATACCACTATAAAATATGGGAAACTTCATGACAAAAGTAAATATGATAATTTGGACTTCATTATGATATAATAGATCGGGCGAGTTTAAGATACCCCGGCTTCACGCATGGACCGTGAAGTGCTTCATGTAGGCTACGCCTGTGGTGTTAACTTGTTAATGGTATTGAATGGAAAGCCTATGTTATTTAATGGAGGTGTCACTAGTGGATTCTGGGGCCACCTCTCAAAATAAAAATAACAAATATGTGACAATAAAAGAATAGAGAATGTATTATATAGACCTGTTTTCAGAATACAGAATAATTAAGTTTAGAGGTGGCATCAGGCTGTCTAATTTATTAAATTGAGATTAGCACCTGTTGAACAACTATAACATGCACCTTTCCATGCCTATGAAAGCAACAATAGGCAGAAGTTAATTAAGAAGAAAAGATCACAATTCACTATAATTGCAATGCCGCTTTAAATTACTGAACTGTAACTTTAAATAGTGAATAATTGAATGTATCTCCCGCTTAATGTGATCACAGCTTGAGCCCTCTATAGTATTTTGATTCATTAATTGCCAGGTTGACTCCACTATTTGTCAAAAAAAGCGAATCATAAATCATAATAGAAATCGGAGTTATTATGAAACTTGATTCTAATTGACTTCTTTTGATTACGCACTTTTATTTTTCATAATTATTTTTCTGTCACAACATCATCACAAAACAAGGTGCTCAACTAGAGGATATGCCAGAGAGCAACGACCGTTTTTCAGGTTTACCTTCCGAACCCATCTGGGTCAGTCGCTACTTCTGGTGAGATCTTAGTTTGACCAGTTATTCAACTTATCAAAGATGTTATACAACTGTCTTCGTTCCATCACTACAGGATAAACTGGTAGACTTGCAGCAGACGGTTCACTTCCTTAGTACGTTAATTCATCTTTTATCTAATCGTGTTTACCTGTTCCTAACTTGATCCGAGTTTGGTAAAAGAATTGAATAAACATAACAATTAGTCATTGATTGACCCTCTATTTAATTTCCTCCCATTTTTCAGACTGGTAAAGTAATAAATATTGTGTCAAAAAACAGTGTGTAGGAAAGAAGCGGTTGCATTGAAACGAAGATATCCAGGAAACAGTTGACACAAGAATAACACGTTGTAGCCATTCATAATGTGTGATTTCACATGTCCCAGCGCACAGCAATTTCCTGCAGTGACAACCCCACATTGTTATTAACATACAAGAATTTCAAAGGCAGATTTATCAATGAGCTTCCAGACACCTGCTTAACGAGCCTATCAAAGCACTTCATTCTGACCGGCTAACAATTCCAAACTTGTCACAAACGCCCCTGCAGCTTGGGAGCTATTCAACTGAAGTATTGCCTTCAGTATTTGGTTTAATTTAGGTCGTATGAGCATAATACTGATAATTAGGTTATGGAGGGAAAAAAGGCAACTCTCACTCCTAAACTCCTGGATCCTTTCTGATCTGAATAGGAATAAGAACCACTAAAAGAAAAGATAAAAAGTAGAATATTGAGAATTAGAAAATAAATAAATACAACTATATTTCCATATTGATTATAAGTTGGTAATAATAATAAATGATAGATTTCTAAACATATATTTTTTTTTTTATTTATAAATTTTAACCATGTTTGTTCCCCTTCAATTTTGCTAATTCTATATTTTATATTTTCATTTGTTTACATAGATATAAATATATATATATAAATATATTATATATATATACACATATACATACACACACACAGTTTTAAACTATCTGAACGCCCATTAGTTGATCATAATATATGCTGTCTCTTATACACATCTAGATGTGTATAAGAGACAGATATAGGTGTGTGTGTGTGTGTGTACATATATGTTTCCACTGTTTATATGTATTTGTACTTCTATAAAATACACAAACATGTTTAGGAATGCTCAATTTGCACAACAGTAAAACAATCTTTAAAATCAGGGGGTGTTATTAATGTCTTGTATAATTCAAACACAAACAATTACCAGTCCCTAAGGCCTGTATTGAATGGCAAGCTCAACACACAAATTGCACCTGGTCTGAATAGAATAGAAAGCTTATAGGCGAAAATTTATTACCAGGTCGAAACCTCTAAAGCTATCTGGCAGTTTGTTTCAGCTAACATATCTCAGAAGAATGGTCCACAAGAACAAAGTAATGAGAAGGAATAGAAATTATTTGTTAAACAAATATTCAATGAATTTAATTTGTAATAATATTATTGGGATGTTGGATGTAGGCATATATTTGTTTACAGTGTTTATATTAGTGATCCAAAAGATCACTCTGCAGGCTTGCTACATGAATTTTTTTTTAAATAGTTATATTTTTAAATTATTAATATAATTATTAATAATATAAATAAAACAAATAATGCTTTGGCCTCTTTTCATGTTGCTATAGGTCTACATTTTTTTTATATTCTTTGCATATAAGGATTCATCAATTTGGGTTTTTTTTAAAGAGAGTAACATAGTCTTTTCTGTGATCCCCTCCCTCTCCAAAAAAAAGTAAATAATAAATAAATAATTTTAGTCATTTGAGGTTGTTTTCCTTTTCATAAAAGTGTACATACACTTTTTAACCCTTTCGCTAACGTACATTTTGTATTCTTGTGAAATAATAAATGGTAGATGACTCCTAACCCTGTTATTGTTGTTATTATTGTAAGTGTTTTTTTACAATGATTGTTTTCATCATACTTATGCTACTGAATTCAAGATTCTCACAGTTTTCATACGATTAAAACCTAACATGTTGTTTTAATCCAGTAAAATGGGTGGAAATCTTTACAGAAAAAAAACACAATGTTAGCATGTAATCTTCACACCAGGTTTAACCTCCTCTGAATGCAGAGGTGTGAAATGTTTACAGGTAATTGGTAGGATTACTTACTGTTGATCTGTAAACAGCCATTCAAGGTAATGATAATAGTGTTATAGATAACAATCTAATGATTGAATCTAATGTCTTGTCTTTCAAGTATCTTGCAGTGAAAGTTAATTAAAGCATGGAGGTTGTGCTAGCAGCAGGGAGTTGTTATAGTGAAGCAGTGGCAGCGGCAGTAATAGAAGAAATTCACCCCTAGTCCTGTGGAAAATTACCCATAGATCACCTGACAATGGTCCTGCTTTTGGACATGGCATAAACAAATGTGACCCGCTCTGGCAAAATCCGCCGTTTGTTGCAATTTCTAATTTGCCACAAGCACCCAAAATGTTCAAGAATCAGAATTTTGAACATTTACATATTTTTGCATTTTATAAAAGAAGATATATTGAATGACATTTGTGCAAAATATAAATCACTCATCTAACTGAAAAGAATATTAAAATGATTTTTAAAATACAAATTCTAATAACAAACTATTGATTTTGGATGCTGTTTTCTCAAAACCACATGGCTGATATCCAATGAATTCAATATTCATAACTAATACTCAACCACTTTCTATGAAAAAACACTGTTTTAAAGAATTCATGCAGAATCTAACAACACTAAAACTCAATTTTGACTTTGCCTACAAAAGGTTCGTTTTGCCAGAGCCGTTGGGAGCTGAAAAAAAAAGGAGACAGCTAAGTTTATGAAAAGCATATAAAGGAAACCATAGGAACAGCGCCTTAAATATCATACTCCACTAGCTAAATTGATCACTATAGTTTATTGCATAAGTTATTAAAAAGGAAAGACAATTAAGTTTATGAAAAGCAAAAAAAGGAAACCAATATACTCCACAGACTAAATTGTTCATTTTTGGTTACTACTACAGAAATTGTTTCAATTGTGACTGCTTTCATTCAATCCCTCTACAGTAAGAAAGGTTCAGAAATACCTTATTTCGTGGGTGAGGAGAGGGGTAAGAAAGTATTATAAGGGAAATAAATAAATAATCAGTAATATTCCATGTACAGTACGTGTGTTACGGCTTTTGTCAAGAAATGCTTCGCATGCTGTAAGTAAACTAAATATAAAGCTTACACACAAAAATGTTCAATAATGCCTCGAGAATATAACAAAATATGTGAGCTTACATAAAAAATATTGTTGGCTATCTTAAAATGTACTTCAATTTCATATTTTGGTTCATCATAATTTATTAGAATGTTATTACTGGTATTATTCAATTACAAATATAAAAAAACAAATTTTGTCATAATAAAAAATGAATTGAAATACACAAAAACATTAACATGAGGACGGAATCACAGGTAATGATGAGGATGCCATCACCATAATATTATTGAATTCATATTTAAAAATTGCATAGAACATAATGCACAGAAATATGTAAGGAATTATACATAATATGATAGAGAAAAAAAAAACAGCTACGCTACTAAGATAAACATTTTGCTACAAAGCTTCAAGCCTGAACAAAAAAAATGACTGAATTCACATCAGGTCCTAGTTAGATGAATTTTCACACAAAATGATTGATTTTACATTATTTCACATTTGTATGACATGTACAAGTAGTCAAATTAAATTTTCATTTAAATATTTTTTTTTTATCCTCACACCTTCTGAAAGCTAACTATTTTATTTACATCTAGAAATGCAAATCAATCTAAATCTGTTATAAATACTTAATGAGCGATTTTACAATTTCATGAGAATGCAATCATGAATGCTTCATAATGACATATTTCGTTGTTGATATTCATATCCTGCAAGCAAACGCTGAACTCAAGGTGATAGTTGCTGATTTACATGGAAAAAAATAATAATCAAACTTACATTACAAAAGTTATCTCTCTGAATATATTGTGCACTGCATTATCGTGAATATTACAATAAAATTAATAATCACCAATCGGTTTTTGAATTGTACTAATAATCTAATAGCAAATTTCTATGCTTATTATTTCTAGCATTTTTCTATGAAATCTCTTTCCATTTTAAGTATTCTAATCATACTAAGGTATTCAAGTAAATATTAGTTTCTTATTTAACTTCTGGAAAAAATAAGTTACGAGGGTATTTTTTAATGGTCATTGTGATGCTAATACAGTATATGATATTCTGGTAAATGTACAAATTCAACCTACACAGTACTAATCACAGGCAGTGCAATTTTTGCCACACTTTGCCTGTGGGCATCGCGTTCCATATTCACCCACTGCCTATGCGGGCAAAATCCGCCCACGGTAAGGATTTTAGAAAAGAACATTACACATATTGATTTCAAGCTGCCAACAGGACCTGCGGTGTCCACGGTCTAGACTAAGTACACAATATGCAAGGACTTTCAATTCCACAGCCTGCCTTAACATCGGCACTGGTTCCAGCCACTCCTCGTCCTGGTTCGGTCGGTAGAACCAAATCTTTTCGGATAAGGACTTAAAATGGAGGTCCAGTGGTCCAGAGGTCCATCAGGCTTGTGTGCACTTTAAGAACCCATTGCCTCTTTCGGAAGAGTAGGGGGTTACCCCGATGTTATGGTTCATTTCAGCCCCTGTCGTTGTGGAATGATGTGAACATGTATCTACCAATAAGCACCTCTTTACGGCTGCTAGGTAGTCACGAACCACGCACATATGCAATTCAGCACAATGACGCTGCGAGTTATGGGTTATTCCCCTTACCATTACATTTACTGTAGTTTATTATAGGAATGGTGGTAAATGTTGACCTTCCCTTTTATTGAAAAAAAAAAAACATTTTGTTTTGTAAATAAAATTGTATATAAATCTAAACTTATGTTAATTACTATTTTGAAAATATTAGATTTTCAACATACCTGTACAACCTTCATATGCGAGTTACCACCACATGTTCTCTCCTAGATCAATTTGTACACATACCCATAAGCATACATGGACAGTCTCAGGAAGCAATGATCCTCCTGTTTTAAACCTAAAATAGAAATGTATGTGCTGTGAACAGAAATTTGATTTGTGTTTCACACTATGTCTAAGAATAACTTGCATGCATTTTAGTAAAGATCGGCAGACCAACGCAAGTGCCATGAACAGTGGCATAGGCCTATTTTTGGTGAGGGATCTCCCCAAGAAACTTGTGCAGCACTCTCTTCTCCCACCCTAGGGTGCTCTAAATAGATAAAAATCATCTCGTACCACCTTGTTGGCTAACATCCCTTCATTTTATTATCAAGCCCCTCACTTAACCTTCCAGCCCCCACCCCATCATCATTCCCTCCCATATGAATAGGCCTACATACGCCACTGGCCATGTATGAGTGAAGTGCAATGAGCGCTGTGCTTAATTGAAATTCATATGGAATACAGTAGTGTGTCAGTATATTTTGTAACAGTGTACAAATGTGTAGGGGACAACAGGTGGTGTAATATCCCTATATAAATAAAATACAGACTTCCTATGTTATTTTGTAGGAATTTTGGACTTGAATGGCAAAATAATCATAAATGTTGCAAACATTATATAAGTAATCATATATATCAAATTTGAATTACCATACTTTAAAATTTAAAACTAATAAAAGCATAGACCAACAAAAAAAAAATTAATGAAAAAGCCATATTGGAGGTACTCTATTCTAGTTGTTAAGAGATACCTGTATATTAATACACAGAGCTCAAGGGAAGTACTCATAAAAACAATGTTAACAAAGCAGTTAGGGACTTAAGGAGACACAAGTGTTTAAAATACATTAAAAATCATTCATCATTTACAGCATGGAGCAAATATTAATAGCTCCATGTTTACAGTAATTTGTAAATGAGCATAAATTCTGAAAAGACAGGGGCAAGGAATATCAGTGTTCATGCTACACAAAGCCATCTGTTGTTTAAAAAAAGAACATGGTGGGCGAACAATTTGTACTTTTAATGGCAAAGTGGTTAATGTAAATATTTTTATAATTTATTGTGGGAGTATTTTAATATTTTTAAAAGCAATAGTAATCAAATGTTTAGAATCACATTCAACTATGGATGCCTAACAAAAATTAAAGTGGAAATGCAGCCTACAAACAAGTTGAACAGAAAAAATAAACTAAAAAATAAAACAAATAAGAAAATAAACAATAATAATAACAAATTGTTTATGATAAAAACAATAAAAATTGTTAGGGATAATATGCCTACTCTCCAGAAAAACAATTCAATTAAAATTTGCTTGTTTATAAGGAAGAAATAAGTTATGTACTTCCACAGCAAAAAATATTGTCCTTTTTTATTTTATAATTTAAAGTTAACAAATTACTTGAGACTGACAAAATAAGCAATCCAAATAGGCTTATATATTTTTTTCGTAAGTTTTTCAGTAAAAATTTAGTAAATCATACAAATGTCAATATGAAGAGATTCAATTGACATTAAACTGTTACATAAAACATACCATACTGTAAATAATCAAAAAAGTTATGTTTTACATCAATTAAATTATAAAAGACCAAGGTAGTGAAGCAGATTTCATATCCAGCAAATACTTGATGTAATTTATATACTTGACATTTTATTGTATGTACTGTATCATATTTTATGTATTTTTCAATAAAAATCTATAAATAAAAAGAATGAATAAACAATAATATTTTAAAAGAAATAAAATTGAATACATCTACTAAAATTATCTTTCAGATAATTGATTAATTGAATTTCTGTTACAGAATTAGACATGTCATATTTTGTAATTTGAAGTTGCTTCATTTTAAAATGTCTGGTGTCATCTTGAGGTTAAGGGGTTTTCATGTAAACAATCATATTTCAATACATGATTGATGAACAGAAGGCACTATTGGATTTTTACCATCTGTGAGATAAACTTGAATGACACAAAAAAAACCATTATCCATAGTTTATTTTTATTACTCTTCAGTGGCGAATTCAGGAGGGGGGGGAGGGGGAGCAGCAGGACCAGGTCCCCCAAAATTGTTCATATTTTTTTTTTAATGTGAGAGAAATAGAAAATTATATTCAAATTTAAGTCTCAGAGTGCCACTTCTGGCCATAATCATAATTTTTTTTTGCCTCAGCCCCAACCATGGTGGGACTGAGGCGGTCTAGACCCTCTATTTGTGGAAATCCCTCAC
>NW_022734328.1:222277-238469 GCF_011630105.1 Anneissia japonica | reverse complement strand
TTTTCAAATTCCTGGACCCGCCACTGATCTTAATTTATTCTTTCATTCTTCTATCAATTTTTTTTTTTTTAATCTGACCATCATCTGTAGTATTATTTTACTCTTTGCTATTTATTCTTTCCTTCATTCTTTTACTGTTTCATTCATCCTTCCATCAATCTAGAACCTCTTGCCTCAGGAAATTAATACCTTATAATTTCCTTTTCACTATGACACTTATACACATCCATCACTATTACTACCACTAATGTCACACCATCACTATATTTGAAATTTTATTATATTTACTAAATTAGATTCTATCAATAATAATTATTGGCTTGTCAATCACAGAATGGAGAAAAAACTTGTTTTTATATCATTTTCCTGCACCACACACACCCCCTCCCCCAGCTGGCATCACCACTACAATATTCTGGTTATTTTGGCTATACTCAATTCTTTTTCTCACTCCTCCCAGACAGACCTCATTCTCCAAAACTACTTTATTTACAATTTACAATTCTAGAAAATGGTTCATGATGTGTGTATGACATTATTCTGAAGATATAATGTTTCAACATTTGTAGCACCATTAAATCATTGCTGCTACAGACTATATATATTTAATATTGCAATATTGTAAAAATGATTTGTAAATTTTTAATTGCCAATTATATATCTTTGTAATTTTACTCAGTCTTTCAATTCAGCATATGCTGCAACAGACTGTTTTGTATGTGAGCTTCTTTTACGCAATAAAATATACCGTACCCAAATATGCTACCATTGATCAAGTTAATGCTACAGCCTTTTTCAGGTGGTACTGCTAATCCACCATCAAGTCAATTACGCTGCACATTTTGGTGGAATACATGACTGCTATATCATTAAATATTGATAAACCACAACAACAATTAATTTTAAGAATTGTAGGTGTCAGTAGTTTTATATAGCCTGTGGCTTTGTTTCCCCCTTCACCGATGCATTTTACTACTATGCTTTGTCTTTCCTTTGTCCCACTCCTTGTAGAATATCGACTGGCCAAACAAAGTTAATCAATTTTACTAGACAAAATCTAATGCCACCAAAGGACAACCATTATTCTTTCCGGTCAGATATACATACATACAATCTTATCTATTCCTTCCGCATTCCACATTAATATTTCAGCTACTGCATTCTCTAGTTAAATAAGAAGGTACACCCTATGAATTACTCATAATATTTAGGGTGACATCACTTCCTGATATGATGATTTTATGCCCCAGCTGTCCTGCTCAGCCTCCCTGAAAATGTCCATAAAAGAAAGAGAATTTGGGTTTTATGCTAATCCAGCAACAAATAGCACCTAAACAATTAGATAAGGTGTATTATACGCAGGGGGTTCATTACAAGCTATTTAAGAGATTACAGGTTAAGGGAAATAAAAGCAGTTGGTTCATGTATAACATCACAACAGAAAATTACAACAATTAGTAAGCTGTTTAATTAGAGATGTTTTGTATATAAATCCTGCATTTAATTGATAATAACAAAACTATGCAAAGATTATTTGCAGCTAGGTGTTAAGATCAATGGCAGAGGTACATTAAGGTGGTTGAAGTACTGCCGAGTTCATTCAGTTTAATTCCCCTTCACGATGTCATTCATGCTATGCACAGGTAAACCATGTTGATCAAGGGGGAAGATCCAATGGTTTGTCAATAACAATGAAACACAGCATGTCAATCAGTGTTCAACCTGAATGGTTCACACATACAGTTTGTATAAACAAACTCCTATGAATTCTGTATAAGTTACATTTTTTAAATCACAGTGAATGTTTAAATAATTTAATTATACTGAATTAAGATAGCTATGAAGTTAATTAAATTGTATCCTCATCTTCCATTCCATTTTTGACATTGGTATACTAATTTTTATATTCATTCTATTTTATGGTCATCCATCCATCCAACTATCCACCCATCCATTCATTCAATATTTTATTTCAACAAAATTAACAATAATAATTAAGTTATTATTGGATTCACTGTAAACATAAATACAAGGTATATTTTTTCGCATTAAGCGACAATGAAATTAAAAATTCACCTACAATATGTTAAAATATTAAAATCATTTTAAAATTTGAGTCAATTTTGAGTCTGCAAAAACATGAAATACAGCCAATTTCTCTATTTCAGTTTAACAGCATTCACTATAATAATGAATTATATTATAACTGAATCTGATCCTATACATTTACAAATCTTAACTTAATAAGCATATAAACAATTGATTGGTAACGGTAATATTAAGAATACTTGATTGGCAGTGGTAATAAGAACACTCAACTGGCAGTCAATCTGTAAGAACACTTGATTGGCAATCCTAAAAAAATTGAAAGCAAACTTATCCGGAAGGTGTTTAAGACTACAAGCCCCCTTTGATTATTCAATTTTCTCCAAGACACATGTCGATGAACGCCTATCAAATCACTTGAATATTGATATACCTTTGGAGTACTATTGAACATTTTGCCTTGGCTCTTCCATCACTGGTGAAACTAGCAGTCTGTCTGTCATCGGAAACAATGCAATACAGAAAACCTGATGGATGATCGCATGTTATACAAGCTTAACATTAGTTGACTTCATGACATCTGGAATTAGCACACATTTCTATTCACATAATGATTTTAGCATATTTAGGCAATCAATCTGTTTCCCCCATCGCAAGTTTTACTTGACGTGGATGAAGGAAAATATATCCAAACTGCATTCACAGTCACCTATGAAAAGCAGCATTGTAGGACCAATTCACCTGGATGCATCTAAAAACCTGGCACTCATCACTGTGCCTCATCAGTTGACGTGATTTTTTGAGGAACGTAAGAAGGAAAAAGAACTTGGGTTTGGGATATAGGCAAGAATTATTGGAAGAAAAGAAAAGAAATGACAAGCCATACACGTAACAAAATTTAAACAATGTAATAGTTGATTATATAAGAATTCTAAAAACCAGAGGATCCACTAATTACTCAGTCTAAATAAAACAAAAAGACAGTAACTCCGGAAAGAGACAGAGACATTTTGAATTTCAAGAATCTAAAAAATATAAACTAAAAGAAAATGGAAAGGAATAAAGAAAATGGAATGAGGAGGTAATTGAGATAAAAACTTGGTCGAAATTTTATTAATTAAACAATTACAATTTTTTTTTTAAAGAGAAAGAAAAAAAAATCATAAAATTAACCTTTTATTATTTTGATAAATTTATGATTGTTGATTTGATTTCACAAAGATTTTCACTCATTTTCTATCATCTTTTCTTTTAATTCGGCTTTTGCTTTTATTGTCAAGCGAACAGGGGTTTCCAGCATTTTGCGCTGTATAAAAATAAATTTATTATATTATATTATTATAATTTTATGGAGAACGCAACACAGCAACTGCGGGCAAAACAGATCGTTTTTAATGATGGAGCATCGGCAATCAGCAGACGGCATCCCATGTCTCAAAGGGAGTGGAGTTGAATTCGTTCTACAATGTAGTGAGTGCTCTACTTTTATTGATCTTCCACACTTGCATAAAACAAGGTCCTGAATCATCCCTTGGGTATAATATGCATCTTTGCAATTTAGCTCTATAATGGGTAGATGTGGAAGGTTATGGCAAAGCTGTTTGACGGGGTTTGACAATATTCGGAAAATGCCACTGGTGCCTATGGATCAAAACACCAGTAAGAGTCCTGGAGGCTAAGCCCCCTGACACTTAAAAAACTTGAAAATTTTGTGCCATTTTAAAAGCTTTTCAGAGATCTTTAAAAATGTAATACAGGTATGCCCACAGGAATTATTTTTCATTGCTGATGGAGGCTTGACCTGTCAACCGGGGCTTAAGCATCTTTGATCATCGCTGGCACAACCACAGGTTCTGAGTGGCAGCTCCTACAAATCTTTTTTTCGTTCATTTATTTGCCACAAACAGCCCCAGAACTATGTCAGTAAGACTGCGCCATGACACCAGAAGTCGCATCCACAGCCCTGGAACAGATTACTGTTCACTTCAAATTTATGAAAATTCAAAAATTTACAGTACATTTTAGGAGCAAGTTTAGAGTCAGTTTCTCTCTTTTTAACTTCCACAATGCTTGCTGGACAGGCCTCCTAAAATTCACTCAATGTCTTGTCCCTTAATTTCAACCTACTGTTGACTAAACAAGGGTGATCCTCAGTACGATTTTCTGTGCTTCTTTCCCCTCTCCCCCTTTTTTCTTATTCATTCTGTTAAATTGTGCTGTGCTCGTGTGAATGCTCCCAATGTTTTATCCTTTTTACTTCTCATTTTTTGGAAGCTAACTTTTTGATAGTTTTCAAGTACTTTTATAGTTACTCCTTAATGTTTAATGGTTTCAAATTATTATTATAAATATTTTATAATTTTTTGATGTTATCCAAAAATTATTGTACATATCACTTTAATTCAGCATTTGCTGTATCTTCTATTCCAATAAAAAGAATTAAAGTGAAGTGAAAAACTCATCATGAAATAAAAAAAAACAAAAAACAACATTAATATTTAAGTTAGTAATTGGTGACTTTCATTACTATGACTCACTATCCCTCATCCAATATTGGTTATTCTCGAGCCTATTACACTCTTATTCTCTCACCCAATACACATGAGATAGATTACTGTATGTCCACATAATTATAGTTAATGAATAAGCCGTCATCATTAACACTGTTCTTTGATTTAAGGTGCAATAATACTACAATCAAAGGCATATAGCGTAGGTTTAATTCACAAAGTACAAATTTGATTAAATAATTTGAACATATGATGTTCACTGTCAAGGTCGCTGTAATATGATAAAAACAATAATAATAATAATAATAATAATAATAAGCCTATAGGCCTACAAAACTCAAATTAAATATATTTGTTTATTAAAATCAATATTCTAGACATAAATATCTTAATACTGTTTATAAATTAAACATTAACAGAAATAAAAATGTAAAATTGTATAAAATCTTAACTATTGAATAGAATTCTAAATGATTAAAATCAAATTTAAAAGCAAATCAGATAGACAAAATTTGGTTTCAACTGTTAGTTTAAAAAGATCCTTAATGTTTGATTGATTTTAGCCTAAAAATGTTTAAATTCTGCCCAAAAGATTTATCAGATTAATTTTAATACATATATTATTTATTCATAAAATGTACAATTTATATTTCAGCTCTTGAGTTAGCAAATGGATTTAAACAAAATGGAGCAATTCGCAAGAAAATTACTTAAATGTCGGTCAGGGGATGGGGAAATTGCCTGTGTCAATTCAGAACATGTTTGAGTTGGTAACAAAAATGTTTTATGTTCAATAAACCATTGAGTTTGGCTTTATTTAAACAACACTGAGTGCAAGAAGAAATGTTCAATTTGAAGATTCCACTTCCATTCTGACAAGCAATTCATTACCATTCATGCCACTGTGAAAATAAACATAGCTAATCATTTTGCTTATTACATCCGTACGCTATTAAAACATGTCATCAAGCAATATCTGCAGCATAGGTTTATATAGCACCGCAGTGCACCGTAGTCATTTCAATCATTCAACTGTGACATACTTTTAATTAGATTATGAATAACAAGTGTTATATGAAACTTTACAGATGTATTTTTTTTCCAAAAAAGTTAGAATAAAATGGTAATATGGAAAAGTGCCCATTCTGATATTAAAAATTGAATGGTTCGAGCATGAATTCTACCTGTGGGCAAGAATTCTTTTGAGACAGTATGTACACACTGCATAAGTAAATAAGGCAATTGATCAAGAGAATTAGCAGCCGTGCATGCCAACTCCCACGGGAACAGTTGATGGAATGTACTCAACAAAACAATATCTATAAATGAAATTAGAAACCACTTAAAATTAATACGGTGAATCAATCTTAGTCGTTAAGACTTACCGCTTAACACTGCTTGCCTATATGGCTCAAAATCTCCTCCCTAGTAACTCGGCCTTGTTGTAAGGTGTCGCGCATGGCTGCCTCGCTTGTGTGTAAATGATCAGCGAGGGAGAGATGAGTTCCTCCTCTGCTAAGGCGAAGGTGTTAAAACATCATTAAAATGGTAATGGACTTTATGTGATCACGCTTTTCACATGGTTCTCTGGTAATGATGTCGTTCGTGACGAGTTGTAACAGCAATTACGGAAGAGAATTACCCAATTGTGGCCAATTCATTTTCCATTATTAATACGAATATCAATTTCCTACCTCCTCCAAGAGAACTCCTAATGATAGTATGATTGTAAAACTGTGAAAGCGAAAACAAGAAAAGAGACATTTAATTATAAACCAAGTTATTGAAAGCAAAAGTCTAACACATTTGGAGATGGCTAAAGACAGCCATTTCATTGCCAATGAGCTGAGAAGCGAAGAGTATTACGATGGAGATGATCACGCGTGGAACATGCATTATTCAATGTTCACACACAGTATGGTATGTTCAAGTTGATGTTAACAGAAGTAAACTAGAATCAACGGTACATAAAATATTTTAAAGTTATTGGAAGGAAAATATAAAAATAATTAATAGTTGAAATTATTGGATGAACAGTAGATAAACATGTTTTAATATAATGAATGGAATATATAAAAGTTTTATTACAAATGAAGAATTTAATATCCTGGCAATGTTTATAACAGAAGTAAAGTGACACACTGGTAGAATAAAATATTTTAAAGTTATTGGAAGGAAAATATCAAAATAATTATTAGTTATGAATTGGCTTGCAATATTGAATTGATGACTGGATGAACAATAGATAAAAATGTTTTAAGATAATGAACGGAAAATATATAATTGTTATTTCTAATTAAAATGCAAATATTCTGGCAAAGTTTATAACAGTAAGTAAAGTGACTCACTGGTAAAATAAAATATTTTACTGTTATTGTAAAGGAAAAAGTAAAAATTATAATTTCAATTGAAAATCTAACATGGCTGATGCTGAAAAAATTAAACTGAATAAAAGGTAGACAGATGTTAATAAATATCAGCAAAGTATATAAATGACCATATAAAAGGCTTCCAATTAGACTTTGCATTTTTAATATAAAAGAAAACATCTAAAATATGAAAAAGTAGGTCAACTGTTAGCAAATTGTTTAGAATTGGCTCACTTGAAGATCCTTATAAATTAACAGTTAATTGCAATTTGCAGTTTTTTTCAAATTCCATCATAATATTTAGTTCCAATTTAGAAATATATATGACAATATATTTTTTAAAATAACCAAGAAATATAAACTGATAATTGAACTTTATTAATGTCATTATTAATCATTAATGTCAATGATTACATAAATCAATGTCATAGGTATCATTCTTGCCACCTATATTAAGGATTGAGCCGTCCCAAAATAAGTATTTATACAAAGAAACCGGCAGTGATGAGCACCAGCCATTTTACCAATAGGGAGGTGGAGCCCAATACAAGGGGATAAATAGAAGTCAACATTTTTGGCTCTCATGTTTTAGACCAATTTAAATAAACTTACCAACCTCATAAAATGTGATTATAAGAGCTTAAAATGTACAGTAGTTGTTAGTGACAGAGCCAAAGGAGCGGGAGGACAAAGGGGAGGGGGGTGAGGGGAAGTGTTACTATATTATCCTATACAATAGTAAGTAATAACATACTCATTCACCCCAGTCTATAAATTAATCACTATTTTCTAGGTGGGACTACAAGATTAATGTGCTCTTATTACCAAACCAAGCCAATGAGTATAAGTGCAGTATTTTTATTTGTAAAAAGAAGAATAAAACAAGTGAAGCACCTGCTAGACACAATGCCAACAAGTCTCCCCACCAGAATTGATATTTACCTCTAAGAGGATAATACCTTGCCTATAAAAAGTTAAGAAACAATAATCCATTAAGTATGAGGTATGGAACCAGAGTAGGCCATAATCTAACTATTGATTCTTCGGCTCATTCAATCCTTGCTTATCAAACGGCTGATTAAACTAGGATTTTACTACTATATATCAACACAGGTGAACACAAAGCAACAAGGATGTGAATAGACAATATCCGCCTCTTGGTATTTTAATCCGGTTGTAAAGTCGAGAACAAGTCTAAATATTGATGTACGCCTTTATATAAAAACGATTCCCGTGTAAAGACAATTGAGCCATAAAATTAATACTTGTTGTTGCTGCCTTTGAGAAGAAAGGCCTCAACAAATCTACTCTAATGTAGATCATAGCCGGTGAGATAGTTGTTAAGTGATGGAATTCCATGGATGACATAGCCGATACTTTTGAATAGTCATATTGATTTTAGTTATTATAAGAGGTATTTGTGAAAGGGTATACAAAGTTTGTCTTGATAAATTATCGAACCTGTTGTTTAAAATTTTTATAACGCATTCAGACCTACCAAGTCTTGTGCATTCGGCATGATCGAGACTTATGCATTCGGGGCCTGTCTCACACTCCTATGCTTTAGGACCAAAATCTCATACATAAATGCAATATTGCCTATATAAAAAATTACGGTATGTGTAGGTCTATACTATTATTAAGCATTTACAGGTTAGGTTGGAGTATCTTTAGTTTATACAAATTTTAATGAGCCTCGGTAAAGATTTAAAAACGATCATATCGAAAAAACACATACACGCTGACAGCTGCCACGAGATAGTTTCGTGTGAATGGCAAAAACATTTATAGATTCTTAATTTTAGTTGTAGTTACTACCATAAAGTTTCAAAGAATGAATTTTATAGCATTTAGAAAAACAATTTTGCCAGTGAGTGGAGAAGGGTAGGGGAGAGTAAGAAAGGAATTCAATGACCCCCTAGGGGGAGGAGTTTTCAGAACACCTGCAAATTCGTCCAACTTGGAATCTCTGCGCATTCATAAGAAATCTATAAAGCTACTAATATCCCATTCCAAGGTTATCGCTTGCGATGAGTAAACAACTTGCAGATATAACACGCTAAATCAATCTGTGCACCAGAATCAATTCTGTAACAAAATATTAATTTGCATAATATTTTGTAGTCTATTTATTCTCTTTGCTATTAATATGTTGTTTAATAGGGCATGTATAATCGATTTCATTTTTTTCCAAGTTCTATCTCTCTCTGGAACAGTTTCCTGTCGAGTTTCAAGAACACAATAGATTCAATGAGGTTTTCTTTTTCAATATTTCTTACTATTATATTTGATAATAATAATTGTTTAAAAGTAAAAATTGAAATAGTATTAATAGCCGCTAATTAATATGTTACATTAATAGAAATAAAAGCACATTGCTATTTAAATTATACTAATAATAATTACATAATAAATAAATAAATAAATTATAATATTAAAAATAAAAATACTAACAATAATAATAATAATAATAATAATAATAGTAATAATAATAATAATAATAATATGCGCTAGTCGGACTTAAGGAGAATACCTTTCATGTTTATTTTCCCCTTAACATCATTTTCTTAATTGTTCTCTAACTTCTCCATTGTCTAAGTTCCCCTTAAGGTAGGTTTTAGTAACATAATAACAATAATAATAATAATAATAATAATAATAATAATAATAATAATAATAATAATAATAATAATAAAAATAACAAACATACTAACAACAATTATAACAATTTAGCTTAAATCTAATGTGAGTTACTATAAAGTCATCTAAGCTTGCAAATTTAGAACAAAGGATACAAAATAAATGTGACCTTTCCATAATGTATTTTAAATTCCAGCACTTTTTATCTCTTTAATGTGAAGTCATTTCATGTTGGGATTTTTTTTTTCAATAACTTCTATCTTAAATTGTGTATTAACTACTAATTGATTTGGTGTTATCTTTAAAATTGCCTCATAACCTCAGAAGATGTGACCTACTTTACAGTAACAAGTATTGTATGACCACCTCATATAATTAATGTTTACACAATCCATATCTAAAGAACATTGTTCAATCTTTAAACAACTTTGTGCCTGAATTACAGTCATTATTTTTTTTTAATGTATTATTAAAGACAATAGATTTAAACTGGTTTCATGTCTACTAATTATATACAATATCTTCTTGATTCAAAATTCTTTTATTTATAAAATATATTTTTATTATATGAAAATTATATAATTTGATTTTCAGTAACATACCATTAATTTGAGCAGATTTAAATAGATATTCCTCAAATTATACTTCTGAAATATAATGAACTATGTATGAACTAAATTGCAAATTAACTTAGCATCAACTTATGCTACTTAGTCCTGTTTGTCAGGCCTAGGATGGAATTCTCCAGCTTATCTTGAAGATTAATTTTGAACCAATTTTTAGGTTCTGGTAGAGAATTATCTACAACCTAGTAATTACCTTAAAAATATCCTCATTGACATGTTTGCCACAATGGAAATAATAGAAAGCAATGTGCTTTTAAATTAATATCATTTAGTGAATGTGTTTCTACATACTAACAACCAACTGCCCTGTAACTTAAGTAGTAATAGAAGACAGTACACCATTATTTCCAAACCATTGAAATGTTTAATAAAATGCTACTAACTCTCTTTGGATATACTAAAGTTAATCTACAATAAGTATATAAATCTCCTTCAAATTATTCAATCCTCTTCATCAGATTGTAAACAAAAGAGAGTTGCCCAACTTTATATAAGTACCTTGCAGAAAATATTCAAGTATTCAATGAAAATCACCGAGATTGTACACTTAACATCCGTAAAATCGGCCAGACAATTACTGACCATGGGAAAGGTCGAGTAGTATTATTAAACTCACACAGAAATATCTGTTAAACATCAAACCAACACACACTTGTCTTGTTAAAATCACTTCAGAAACTCTTTTACATATTTGCATAACTGCAATTAATACCTCAAATAAAAAAAGCCCTACTTCAAATGAACCAATGAATAGGTACAATGCATAGAGTTAAGCTGTTACCATCATATGACCTGCCTCTAGCATTAACTGTTAGTGTTAAGTTTTCCTACATTTGGGAATTACAGTAAATTCAGCTATACCATTCCAAAATGACATTATAATACATTAATGAGACATAGTTTAATTAAAAAACTTTAATCTTTTTCTGTAGGCCATATTGGATTTTCCAAATAAAATCAACCAATCATCAATTGAGAAATACAGCAATCTTATAACTTATTTAGACTATATTCCTACAGAAATTTTAAATAAAAAAAACATATAAAGTCCCTGCTTTTTCATAAGCAATGTTTATATATATTCTAGCAGATTTATTCTACAATCTAGTAAGTGTTCAATTTTCTGTCTTGTCAAACTTTTAATTTACTGTTTCTTGACAACCTACTAGAATCTTACACATATTAAAACCATAAACATGTTTTGAAATATCAAATTTATACTCTATATTTACCCAGAAAATTAGAATTTAATCCAGAAATAAATGGCATCATTTAAATCAATGCCTCTTTATAGCATCTGCAAATCCTTATGTCAACTTACAGGATATTAGTTTTATTTTAACCTTTATTCGTTATATTGATGTATTCCACTTAATTATGCATGCATGACACAAAAATATGGATTTCAATTAATCAATGATCTTAAATCAATCAGTAATTCGTTCTGGACGATTTCTGAAATGGATTTTCTCATCTTTCCGATAACATTTACTCACCGAGATGATTAGAAAAGAACTGGCTGAAAGACGAACATAAAATAAAAACTGTGGATTGACAAGTCCATTCTAAATCACAGAATTAAGATAGTTGTTAAACTTAGAAATAATTTTTCACCAAATGATTAGAGTTTTGAGTCATCAAAGAATGGAAAAATAATAATTTCATGATGGAACATAGAGAGCCGAATATAGAAAAGTCAACGGGAATGCTATAGAGACAGTCCCTGGTGACTTCATCAAAGTCGAGTTAATAATTAAATCTAAAGTGAATGCGTACAAACACTGCTGATGGAAAAATAGATTGTAAGATCTGCCTATGATTTGTTCTGGGTATAGTGTTCGCCTTTTACACCATCATCACTCTATAAATGAATCTATATGCAAATTTTCCAATTTGTATTCAATTGGTAAGGAGCGTTGAACTGTCAGAACGGTTAGTGTAAAGATATTGCCATTACGGGCAGCACAGCGTGTATCGAAGAGGACTCCCTTGGCTGGTAGAGCGTACACACGACAATGTACTGAAGGGCACTTTCAGGTTGTCGGCAATATACGGACATCAGTAGCTGCATTGAGAGTGGTGTAATTTGCATTGATCGTTGAAAACCCAGCGGAATTGCTATACAGTGTAAAGTGTGAACCAACAATGCAAAATAAATCTTTAAAAATGAAGAAAATAGATCAGAGGCTGAGATACTGACACAGACGCAGCAAGCTTGACGTCACTACATAATTAGCTTTTGCCACTTACAAGGAAAGTGAAATTCATTGAGCTAAACTTTCCCCCTCCTCTACAACAAATTCTCCCATTTCTTGAATGTACTATCATAGGCCATCTATCTTGCATGGCTAACCTCTAACCTCTATCGCTTGTGATTACGTTTTAATAGGCAATTGGAAAGTGCAATGTAAGAAAGCTGAAAGTATAATATCATTAATGTAAACAAACAGGAAATCTATTGAGGCAAATTAACAGAAATGGGTTCTGATTGACTATGGTCTATTATATACACCCAGCCATCACAAAATATCAAAAAAACCCTAGAAAATTAAAACATAAAATACAGTATATATCTTTTTAATTTCATTAGGTTTTCCATATAGTAATGGATTGGTAAATCTATGAAATATTGTTTGAAGGTTTAAAATATTGTATGAAATGAGACCAATAAATACATACTTGATTTTATTTTATTTTTTACTATAAAAAATAGTTTAAAATGATCAAACTAATTTTCAAGTTTCAATGATACACAGAATTAAACTTGTAATTTTTGGCTGATTATTAGGCTTTACATTAATAATAATTACAATAATTAAAATAAAGTATATAAGAACAGTATTATCCCAATTTATGTTATAATAATGTTGCAGTATGGTTTTCAAAGTGTTTTTAGAAACACACACTTAAATAACAATCTTGCAATATTGTGTTAATGTTCAATATTTTCTGATATAACATTGTTTGCGACTGTATTTAATGTTTTGTGTTTGCTGAGACTTAAAGTTAAAGCACATGTTAATTTATGTAGTTTTTTTAATTATTATTAAATTTGCATTTGAAAGCTCGTAACTCAATATGCAAAGCAAGAAATAGAATATTTGAATGAATTTTTGTATTTTACATATTAGGGGCAGAACCAATGGATCATGTTCCCCCTCCCGCACCCTTTTTTTTTAACTGTATTCTGTAATTTCAAGGCTTACCATCGGCAAGTTTCAGTCTGGGAATCTTATTTAAGGGTGATTAAAAAGAAATGGAGAGAAGCAAGACTTGAAGAGCCAGTATGTACCAAGAGCAGCATAAAAATTAAGTTGGCAACTTTCTAGGCCTACCTCCAAAGCAGGATGTAGGGTAGGTGTACTGCTCTTTACTGAACAACTTTCCCATATTTAGCTGACCTTAGCCTTAGCTATAAATGATTATCAGGTGTGTATCCAGGATTTTTTCTGGGTGGGTTGTGATCATAATTTTTTGGAAATTTTCACAATGAACTAATAGCAAGATGTGATTAAATTAATGTCAATACAATTTTCTTGAAGGGGATGGCAAGCTCAGTTTCAGAATTGCTAGAATTGAGATAGATTACGTCATGCAAATGGCAAGGTCTTTGGACTCATTGCTGGTACCTCATCAATGCTTTTTCATTTATAAATGTCATTGTGAAAAGGCCCCAGAAAAAAATGTCTGGAAAAAATGTGGACCTTTGAAAATTTGGTGGGAGGGGTCGTACGACCTTCCCGACCCCCCTTGCATACACCCATTCTTATCATTGTTTAGTAGTTTATGACTAAAGTTGAATTAGAGTCTATACAGAATAAGGTATTACAATAACATAATGCAAATCAATTGGTAGGAGGCATTCCATATTAATACAATAATACTTGATCAGAATCAGAGCATATTTCAGAGTAGGGCCACGATACGTCTAGGCCTCTACTACTTAGTTCCCCGCTAAGTTAAATCATTTCAGCAAGTCCTTACTGCAGGCTTGCACATCCCGGCTACCTGGACGATCACAAATGTTGAGAGAAACAAAACTTTTAAACTGAATTACAGTATAATATCATTAATCGATTTTTAAAGTCATGTTGAAATAAATGAAAAACATATAAACACCTTTCATTCCAAGGATATCCAGAGAATCACACAGTGATAACCCAGTTGTTGTTTACCTAACAATTTAACAAACAATCCAGGGAGAACACGTCGGGTAAAAAATTGTCTGCCACACTTGGAGCCAGAGCGATGTTTCGACCAATCACAGAGTAGGCTGATGAACTATCTGCCCGTCCTTGTTTACGTTAATTATGGTATATTGGGACGAATAATTATTGTATATTAAATGGAATTAAACACGAGAAGTCAGGACAATATCAATTTGGATATGATTTCCAGAATGGAGTACCGGTATGAATTCTCCCACGTATAATGAATTAAATATTAATTTTGTTACTATTTTCTCTGTCAAAAGATACTTTATTTACCTGTAACATTAGTTGTGTCTTATGCTTAATTGCAATTATATTTAAGTTTTACGTTATTTATATATATTTCGGTGATGATTTAGTTTATTTTTTGGCAATTCTGTCCGGCCTAAGTTATTTTTTCCTCTCTCTGTCATTATTTTTTTGTCCCTTTTTATTGTTCTTTGGACCAAACATGACATAAATAATAATGTTATATTTATATAGCGCATATTGCACATTGCCCCTATGCGCTTTACAGAGAAATAATATAGGCCAACTGAGAAAATGCAAATAACAATAAAATAATAGCAATAAAATAAAATAAAAATAATAATCATAATAACAATAATAACAATGAGACTATACCACTCCTATTCCTTAAACTAATTAATGGTTGGCCGTTGACTCCGAGGAGCTCATCCGCCCTTTGTTCAGGTATTGGTTTTTCTTGCTGCTGGATGACCATAAACACCCTCCCCTCAGCAGCCACTAAGACATATTTGAGAGGGTTGTCAGTTTAGTCGCCGACGCTCGACCGGATGGAGTTTAATGTCGTACCCAGGACGTCCCTAACTACCATAAGCTAGGCTTAACTACTCTTAAATACAGTATATTACTCATGAAATGAAATTATTGTTAATTATTATATTCTTTGTGAAAAACGTGCCTATAAATACTTCATCCTACCAAGTGGTTTAATAACCACATAGGATATGTAAGTGTAAGGAGGGTCTATATTGAATTAAAAAAAAATAGTAGGGTTTTAATTTCGTAACCACTCTTTTTTCTACCCCCACCCCCGTGTTTAAATATCTAAAGGTTCCCTAGTTTTCCGTCAATCACCGTTTATGTGTCTTAGAAAAACCTGTTGTACAACATAGAAAGTGTTTTTCCTTCCAGAGAAAGGCTTCAAACTTTCTTTACTGAATGTAATTATATCCTAGTTAAACATATTACAAATATAAATATTGTATATAAATATATTTTCACTTTATATTGCTGAACAATTATTTAGCATCTTTGTTATTACTTCTGCATATTTCCTTTTAACTCCTAATGTAGAAAATACAAATTAAAGGCCCTCCACAATAAGAGCTGGAACGTGTAACGTCACAAGATCTTTGATGGGACTAGTTGTCATATAGAGGGCGTAGTTTACTTTACATTTACCGTATTGTATGTTTTCTGTTACGTCATCGTCAACGCTTATACCATGGTCCATGCTTATACAACGCATAATTCAGCACGCAATCTTTTATTATATTAAATACAAAAAGGAAACGAAGTTTTATCATAAACAAATCGGAAATAAAATATTAAAGCAAGCAAATAACCATGTTTTTATCCACAAATAGATTTGAATTTATATCTTTGTCTAGCTTCATCAATTCCAATAGATGCACAACATAATGTGGACAATATATCGCACAGCCTTTAACGCAATTTGTTTATACAGCATAAGAAAAGCAGTAAACCTATATTGAAAATCATAAAATATTATTTAGGCTTTCTATAATAAGCTAATTGTTATA
>NW_022734328.1:217510-222257 GCF_011630105.1 Anneissia japonica | reverse complement strand
AACACATACTGTACTAAAATATTGTTTTTTTGTAGTAATTATTATTTTAACAGATTCGTTGCCATGATTGTTGGTAATATCTGTATATTAGTCGATAGAATTCGCTCTTACTCGATCGATTAGTGAGCCCTACATAATCAGCTCTACTGGAAGTGTCTTCCACTTAACATATTATTGTTGAAATGAAAAATAAATAAATAACACAGGGTTGCTTTGGACATACACGTGTATTCTCATCTACTTTCCATTAATTGAATGTTCATAGACATTCCAATTATGTGTGAAATCTGTATGAAACCCAGATCCTTTCAAAGAAACCGCTAACGAGCTTACTATAAATTGGGACCCAAACACTACGGTACATAACTACGAATGACATCGATAACCCAATCATAGATACTATTGAGTCGTGGCCCAACAAACTAATGAAGTATGGTTCTTCTATACATAATTGGATACGTGGTAAGCTAGATCTAGAGACTCGAAGTGTAATGCACGTGCGGAACTATTATTATCTGTTCGGTTGGTTGTCGGTTCTCGGGAATAAATAAATTAGACTCAGTTAATTTAGCGAAAAAAACCTTAATAGGCATAAATTGATTGGAAAACAATCGAATGTTTTTTCATTACAGTTTGCTATCAATAATTTTATCATTATTGTATTTATCATTATTATCCTTATTATTACTATTAGGCCTATTAATATAATACATTTTGATATTATTTGTATTACTACATACAGTACCTTTCGAAATTGTTATTGTCATTATTTATTATTATTATTATTCTTATTATGTTTATTATTATTATTATTATTATTATTATTATTATTATTATTCTCATTATTATTATTATTATCATTATCATTACTATCATTATTATCATTATCATTATTATCATTATTATTATTATTATTATTATTATTGTTATTATTAGTTAGGCTTATTGTCATTATTGTAATTGTTACTGTATTTATCAGTATAGTCATAATTCTATTACTTACAACTATCATCAAATTTAGGTCTAGACCTATACTACATTAGATCGTTTTATTTAAAATGTGTTATATTTCATATTATTAACCTATTGCTATCATAGTGATTATCATAGTTATTACTAATATCACGATAAAACAATTGTTTTCTTTGATATCATTGTTATTGAGCTTTATGTTATAACTTTCATAATTTTGATATAAAAAATATACTAACATCTTAAAAAAATAGTAGGCATACTTATCTAATTTCAGTGGTTATCGTATACGCAATATTTAGTTAGTATGTTAGTCTATCTTATTTTTTATAGTGTCCGAAATTTAATCGAATGTAATTGAATGGTGTCTATGTTGGCGTGTTAAATTTAATGCAATGGTGTAGGCCTAGGTTTTTATACTACAATTTTACAAGGAAACCTGCAATGCTGCCTGACAGAGTGGCTCAGTTCACTTTTAGATGGCACTGTTTTTGCCTGTTCTTTTTTTTTTTCATTAAATAATCATTAATGCTATAGGATACAGTGTTGTCATTTATCTAATTCTTTAGCCTCAGGAAAGGTTTTGGGATTTCTAAAGAAGCTATGGATTATCGGACTCGACGGACCAGAAGTCTCAATTAAATCACAAATTGGCCAGGCCTAGCCTTATAATAAACATAGAATTATCAATTAATAGGCCTACATGTATATAATATATGTCTATATATACATACATATATATACATATATATATATATTTACATATATATATGTATGTATATGTATTCATATAGGCCTATATATATTATTATATACGGTATATACTGTATATATAAACAAATAGATAAATAATAAAAGTGCTCAAATGATGTTACAATCGTATCAAGCATAGCCCTTCAACGAAAAGTTCCTTCAGTTCGATGAAAAAAGTGTTTCTAAAGGGATATGAACCCGCAATCTTTCTCTACAGGCCTATATATAAACAGAAAATAGTAGTAGTAGTACTAATATTATCATAATTTATAGCTACCATTGAATATAGGCCTATTATAATTATTATTATTATGTTATTGTTTTTGTGTGTGATTATCATTTGTTGTATTGTGACTGCGCTTTCATTTAAATAGTAAAATATCGAAATTATAGGCTTATAGTACCGGTATACAGACATAGCTATATTATATATATGCCTATAAACATATCAGCAAACAATACCCTTTATCAAAAATTGTGGTAAAAGAATGGTACCGTAAACAGTACTGTATGCATAGGCCAATACCGTTATGATATTGAAAGCGAAAAAAAAAGATCGTAAACGAAATTACACATTTATAAGTTATGCATAGTAATTTAATTAGCATATAAATAAACGAAATAAATATTAACGATTTATAAACACCAGACAGATACAAAACGAAGTAGGCATATCTACCGAAACAATATTAATTTAGCCAAGTATACTCTTGTCAAATAAAGATCGAATTTTATTAATAAATACAACATGTATAATATAAAATCAAACGCTAACATAAAAAGATAGATCTATTTACGCCTGTATTCTCTTTCAATTAACTTATTATAAGTATAAAATATAGAAAAGCAGTTTACCGATTTTCACTATACGATATCATAGCGTAAGGCGCTTTTACACGACAGTCAGTCAAACCATTAGTTTACCACGGTATTTCTTTGCTCTATGGTACTATTACATAGCTGCAGCATCCGTAAGCATGCGTGTGGCATAAAGTTAGGCTGATTCCTGCAGAAGCCGTTCGCGGTAGAACATTCATTGAAATCGATTTCTATTTCTCAACACTAGTCTCTACGTACTTTGGCTATTCAAACTACGGTAGCGGCTTTAATGTTGTCTACGCCTAGATAATGTAGCAATTCTCTCATGTCGGAGTAAAATGTATAATTTGGGAGTAAATGAAAATTAAAAAGCTACCGAACTTGAAAATATTCGTTAATAAATAATTATTATTTAAAAAAATCGATAATCAAGCAAATAATATGTTAAATCAATACGGTATATACAACAACACTTCTATTTCTAAATATTTAATTCATCTAATAATTATTTGGAAAAATACAAATAGGCCTAGGCCTATATTGGATCGAATTAAACAAATTTTGCTAATTTTATTTAATTCAAATGGGGTAGATTTTATTTTAATTAAACAGCCCAGAATATCAAAATATTTACATCCAGAATATTTAGAAGATTTAAAATGTTGGCTGCCTTATCATACGGCAGATTATAAATATGATGAATACGAAACAACTTTGAAACTTTAATATTCATTGACAGGCATGGTGAATAAACAATACGTTTTTAATTTATAAACACTTTATATATTATATTGTTATGTATTGTAAAATACTCTCATATAATAAAAAAAGAATTACTTTAACACATTACACAACCGGGATTAACTAAAATAATTTGTTTAATCAATAACGCCATGGACACTCTTTCATTGAAAACAATCCGACGGCTTTTTATATATGAAAACACAATACATTTTAAATACACTTTAATTAAAAATAATTATGCATTAAAAGGTGAATTGTTCTTTAAAATTCTTGTTAATGTCACTGTTCTGTTGAAACTGCAGTTACAATGTGTACGCTCAATGTACAATGCCCAAAGTTGGTGAAATGTACGCTATTAATTATTTTGTTGAAGCTGCCGATACAACGTTATTCATATTCAGATCGTTTGGGAACAAACACATCTAGGTCTTGCGTGTGTCTTTTCATGAATATTATTTCTATACTTTAGATTTCATACACAATTGTTTTTCTTTAGTTTCTTACATTCTTGAATAATCTTCAATTTAACGGTATATTTACATAAAACCTTAACTTTAATTTGGTATCTCTAGTAAATTTGAACGAACTTAAAATCGGTTGTAAAAAATTTCAAGGCAATATTGATTGATTTTGGAAAAATCAAGTGCATGAGATTTTAAATAAGAACTATTTAAGATTTCGATAGATGTCTAAACTATCAAAACGATGCCGTAAACAATCAATGCAGTATTTAGTTTTTGTTGTGGTCTCAAAAATCGCCGCAGGCTGTGCAAGCGGGCGCCAATCTAAAACCTTTTCACTCAAATTTAGCTCGCGTGGAGTTGGAGGAAGTTACCAATACAAGCTCCGCCTTTGTGGGCGGAGTTGAATAGTTTGTCTGGATTGTTCCATTATTATAGCCCGCTGTCAATTACCTAAAGTAGCGTCAATGAACGACTCATACAATTGGTTAATTCTTAGTAGATGAGCGATCATCAAGTCACTGACGAAACATGGGCACAGTGGGCCGTATGGTGATTAGAGATAGGGACTAACACGGCAGACTACTTAGTGATAGAACCCTCCCTAGTAGCTAACATAGTTGATCAGTGACCTACTGAGGGGTATTATCCTTGTTCACCTACCACTATCAACACTACCACTTGAATCACTTGGAATATTAACACATGCCACAGCGTTTTCTACCTGTGCAAATCGTGTGGAAGATTAGTGTCGCTCCATAACTTGACCGGCTTGGTATCAACTTGTTTTGTACACAACTCATGCATGGTGCAGCCGCTTAAGTCTAAACTGAATGGGACAGATATAAACACCAGAAGTTATATACAACTGGTTTTGGAATTATAATACAGTCGTCTTCAAAGAATGTCTTCTTATCCACAATTTAGCTATCCGTTTTCAGCAACTTCACAGGTAAGGTTCACGGTTTCTTCTGATATATAGTTCTGATGTGGTATGT
>NW_022734328.1:214094-217318 GCF_011630105.1 Anneissia japonica | reverse complement strand
GAAGCTACACTTTTGTATTAGTACCTACTCTTTATTTAAGTTAAAGGTGCGTTAAAAATATAAGTTGTTGACAAATAAAGCAAAACTAAATATTAAAAAAAAGGAAATATGTGTAATTAACATGGTTACAAGAATATAATTGAAATAAAGTTTCAAAATAAAACTCTTTCAATTATTTGTTTTTGTACGTTACTTTATGCCAAAATAATATAGACAATTTTATGATACGTAATGTGTACAATACAATCTTTGTTAAGATATGGGTTGGTAAACCTGGTTAAACTATTCCGGTGTTTATAATGTAGTTTTATTTTTTATGCCACTAATTAAATCGTGTTAAAACTTCCAAGTAGCTCCGAACTTGCATTTTATAAACTACACAAGTTAAAGAGAATTCATGTTATTTTCTTCTTAATATGTGTACCCACAGCTTCTAATGCCTTCGGCGGCACCACCTCCTCCTACCTCGTGTTGCGACTCGAGCCGTCCTGATGCCCATGGTCAAGGGACGGCAGTGTGCTGTCCGCTGGACAGAGCAGCCCTACTGCACGGACGGGTACCTGGTTTACCGGCACTCTACACATCTCCATATGCTGAACAAGGCCTGATGCATCTCGCAGCAGACCCATCGGCGTTTTACTCACCGTTGGTAAGATATTCTTTATTGCCTTGATTATTTAAAATCTTGAAGTTCAATACCGGTTGTATTTTTCTAATATATACTGTAAGAGTTATAAGCAAGGAAAATATATTAACTTGAGCTGTACAAGTATATCAATTTCTAGGCCTAGCAATCAAATGATCCCAAATCGCGATTGTTTACTATTCAGTACCGTATCCCATGTACTTAATGTGTTCATAACAAAGTTAACTATGTCCATACCCATGGCAGTGCATACAAACAAGTGTAATGATTAGCTGTTTATTTGAATTCTTCTCAGATATATGAGCCTCTATATTTACATATATAATAGTATATTTACTGTAATAGTATTGAGAACTTATCAGCTAATACTGAAACACCATATACATATACTATTATACATATACATAAGTATAAAGTGTATATATATACAATATATATATATATATATATACACTATATATATATATAAACGAAACTTGTTACTGTGGTGTTTAAAATCTATACAAGAAGTTATTGTCAATAATTGTCATTGATACTGTTGTGTTTATATAATGTTTAATTAAGCATTCTTATAAATACAAATCATTTGTAATTACACTCTAACATAATGTCAGTAAGGTTTTTTTTACGTAAAGTAAAATGTGTCTTGTGTATGAATTAAACAACATTGATATTCACTTTATTTTACATTTCACTTTCTGAGATCATGGAGATAAATTATTAGATATTATGCTATAATAAGTACTGTACTTAATAACGTACATTTCTGATTCAAATAGCTATTTCAAATAATTGTTCAATGTGGAGCGAACTTAAACAAAAAGTTTTAGACAATCCGTATTAACGTGGAGGAAAATTACTTAATAATGTTTAATATTAGGCCCTATAATTCGTGGTATAACCAAAGCAGTTACCGATAATGCAATGTTTAGAATGTTCATTAATGAAGTGCGAGTCTAGTTTGTGATGCAATTTGACGATATTTCATGGGTAATTTGGAATATCTGTTTGTTATTAACTATGGACGATTGATGTTGGTTTCTCGCGTGTGGCATCAACATACATTAGCAAGTTAGCTGACTGTGAATATGCCTACCTTACTGTAGGTGGTGTCAAATAAATTCCAGTCGCTAAAATGCCATTGATACTGTTGTGCTTATATAATGTTTACTTAAGCATTCTTATAAATACAAATCATTTGTAATTACACTCTAACATAATGTCAGTAAGGTTTTTTTTACGTAAAGTAAAATGTTTCTTGTGTATGAATTAAACAACATTGACATTCACTTTATTTTACATTTCACTTCCTGAGATCATGGAGATAAATTATTAGATATTATGCTATAATATATACTGTACTTAATAACGTACATTTCTGATTCAAATAGCTATTTCAAATAATTGTTCAATGTGGAGCGAACTTAAACAAAAAGTTTTAGACAATCCATATTAACGTGGAGGAAAATTATTTAATAATGATTAATATTAGGCCCTATAATTCGTGGTATAACCAAAGCAGTTACCGATAATGCAATGTTTAGAATGTTCATTAATGAATTGCGAGTCTAGTTTGTGATGCAATTTGACGATATTTCATGGGTAATTTGGAATATCTGTTTGTTATTAACTATGGACGATTGATGTTGGTTTCTCGCGTGTGGCATCAACATACATTAGCAAGTTAGCTGACTGTGAATATGCCTACCTTACTGTAGGTGGTGTCAAATAAATTCCAGTCGCTAAAACCAGGCTTTCACTGGTAATAGCAAGGAAAAGCCAAGTCAATTATTCTGTTAGACTAAACATTATCTCTCGACATCAGTTTCTTTACAGTAAATTTAAACTGATAAAAGTTCTTACTTTTTGTTTTAATATCAACTGAATTAACTGTCGATCATGGCTACCAAAATATCTGTATACAAAACATTTTCTGTTGAGGATTTCGAGTGTGTTAAACCACAGAATACGGTAATTCACCAACTTGCTGTATTGTATATCAACTTTCAAAACTTCCACTGACCAACAATCATTTGGTAATTTTCTTATAGAACGCAGCATTTACTGATTTGAAGAACAGTTCGGCAGATGCCTGGTCGGCAATACACCAACCCACGGCTTGCTACCCATATGATCCCACCACATACCCATATTACGCGGACAGGTAAGGATGATCAACTTTGTATTCCATAATAGAAAAGTTAGGCCAATAATTATCTTCTCTATGCTGGCCATTTAAACAACCGATACATTTCAACTACTGTTAGGCCTACGTGCCTTCTTTAAGTTTATATGATAACGAATACAGTACCTTGTAGGCCAACATACACATTATATCATTAAATATCTACTGTATAATGCTTTGTATACACTCTAAACGTTTATGTCTATTACGTTGAAAATAAAAATATGCATGTATTAAGGATGTGGCACGACATACGACACCAGTGTTGTGTATTAATTTGCCTCCATAGGAAGTATTGTATTAGCAATGTATATACTCAGACTGGAAAGAAAATCTAACGTGCTACTTGAAAAAGTTTTATATCAAAACAATTAAAAAGCCCTATATATATAT
>NW_022734328.1:200255-214075 GCF_011630105.1 Anneissia japonica | reverse complement strand
GTTATGAGTACAATTATAAAAATTATAATAAACAAGCAATTGTTGACTCCACGAGAAAACAGGTAGTTTTTAGTGCACATTCGATAAGTATGTTGTCTAAGGTTAACCCCGTGGGCCAATTATGTGAACGAGGTAAGCCCTGAAACATTAACTGACATAAAAAGACACGCATCGTTCAAATGCTGAAGAGTGTCCACACAAGATGGGATAACAATGTTGTAGGCCTATGGTAATTTTCCTCTGGACATCGCCCCTCTTTGAAGTACATTTAAACTGGCCTGGTTTTCCACTAGTAATGTTGCACGTGCTAGTTCCGACAATAAATAGCTTGTTGTCTTTAAACCCATAAAATTATCAACACTGAATCACATCAAGGAGGTATTAAACACTATAAATTGATTCGTATTCCTTTTGCTTTAAACTGTTTGGTAGGCCTACGATATTGCGTAGACAAAAACCGCGTACTTTTGTTTTCGTTTCCATACAGCACGGTACGGTGTTCGATATGAAACGCACTTTCAAAACTGACGGTACCTTTTTACATTGTGGTTCTATGCACGGGACATTTGGAGACCTCCGTGATTTTAACACAGCACTGTTAAAACATTAAAATCAAGCATGCCGTGATAATTAATATTAAATTATTTTCGCCATTGAATATTTGTGAACCGATGTAGGCCTAAATCGTGTTGTCAATTACGATGATCATATGCCAATTTACTATCGATGAACACATCAGTGCGATACAACATTCTAGTTCGCCAAATCCTGTAGACCTAAAATAAATATTGAATATGCCTATTCACACATTAGCCCTTATTATTATTATTTGACGCTTATGGGTTAATTTAATTATTACAGCACGATGGAGCATGATGCGTTTATATATATCGATATGACCTCTATGATTATGTTTAATAATACGATAAGGATGATAAATTTGCTCCTGTTATCACAATTGAAATTAATAAAACGCATTCAATTACTGCGTGTGTTATACCGTGGTTAAGTGATGATTGTGGTGTTACGCCTGGACACAATTTCAAAGTTTTCTTTGTGTAGTAATGTCAACCACGTGACCCTGGATGACCCGATACTAAACACTACTTTGTATAATAATGCATTATTTAAGTCAACATCTTGTGATTAACATCATCTGTTTAATTATCTGAATGCATGTACATTAAGCTATAAGTAAACTTGTGAATAAACTGGCAAGCGTATGTGTACATTTGCCACAGTGTGATGATTTGTTAATAACCGTCTGCTGTGTGTTAAATAGCGGGAACCCCGCAAGTGTAATAGATAATTAGATTTCAAACCAATTAAATGAAAACTTCAATTATTTCAATTCATTGCAGTTTCAATAGCCCAAAGGGATGGGTAGTGAACATATATACTGTGTATTAAAACCATTACTACTGAAAATCCACGACAAAATTGTTCGCTTTCTTGTATAATAACAGAGAAATCTATCCTCAAACTCGGAACTAATTGTGCAATGAAATCCCAACCAAACCACAATTGTTAAAGTAAATACTCGACGTTGTTTATAAAATAGGACAAAAGTTCATTCTTGTACTTTGTCTGAACGTTTGAAAAAGGTTAGATTAAGAGGATTTAAATAATAACAATTCTTGTATGAACGTGCTTTTTAATCGTTTGAACTGTCTTGACTTCACAGATACGGGGCAATGGACATAAATGGAGCGCGAAGAAAGAACGCAACAAGAGAAACCACTAGTACACTTAAAGCCTGGCTTTACGAACATAGGAAAAATCCATACCCAACGAAAGGGGAGAAAATTATGCTGGCTATCATAACTAAAATGACTCTAACTCAAGTATCAACATGGTTTGCAAATGCCAGGAGGCGTTTGAAGAAAGAAAACAAAATGACGTGGTCACCAAGAAACAGGTGCGGAGATGGTCGAAAAGATGACGAGTTCGATTCGGGAGATGAGGCGGATGAAAACCGGGAACGAGACCACGCAGATGACACGTCAAGTTTATTAGGTACGTACAGATTTAAGCACTTTTCTAATTATTTATATAAAGTAGGCCTAATATCTTTCCGAGATTATGCAGAAAATTAGAACAGATAGCCTGAAAACATATATACGAATGTCTGCTATCTCTTGATTTAAAAGACGAGTAGGCCTAATTATTATTTTAAGGAAGAGATTTTAACAAGTTGATCAATTTGATGATTATGGTTTTTTTTTTAAAAATCGATCCGCAATTAAGATAGCTTCAGTGATAAATCTGTTAATAAAATCAATTAAAAAATTAAATTTGTAATTTTAAAGGATCAAATACCGTACTGGTATTTTTAAATAAGACACCGAAACAATTCAGTTTTCGACGATTTACTGACTTTTTACATTAAAAATCATAAAGTAATTGATTACCACTAAATAAAGGTAGGCCTATATAAATAATGGGAACGCCTGTTATTTGACGAGAAAATTATTTATTCTTCTGTTTAATATTCAATCGAATGCTTCCAAATTTCCGATGTAAACAATTCAAATATTGGCTCACTACTACCAGTATATTTTGAAGTCTATCGTGTCTATTAGCTCTCCAGTTAACTCGGCATGGACATGTTACGCCCATAATCGAACCTTCAATCAACCGTCATCTTATTGTAGTAGTTAACACGCAAATCAATACGATGTAGATTTTATTATCAAAGGTGGTAATATTTAACCAATTGTGTTCATTACAACACGAATAACGTCGTCGGATTGTCGAAATGCAATATTCGTAAATTAAATGTTGATGGATTGAACAAAAAACGTAGAATAGATTCGTTAATGAGACTCATGATGGCCGCTGGCAACAAAACCTTTTTCTTGGCAACACGGTTGCTAACCGTCACATACCATTATCTTCTTTAAAGTTATCATTATGGAATCGATTTTTAGAAAAAAAAACACCAGTTTTGTGAGAGTTAACTCTTCAAGGTAAACTGTTCCTTTTGCAGGTGTTTTCGTTATTTGCATACTTTACATGACCTACTTCACATTCGTTATTATTCGAGATCACCTTTTCATATTTTGTCAAACATTTATTTTCCACAAAAAACCGTTTAAGCTTTAATGAGTTTTAGATTACCATTAAAGAGGATATAGGCTACAATTATGCCTATCTTGGCGCGGTGCGGTAGAAGTTTAAACATTCGGTTTGTACAAGCATGGGTAACTTAGGAATGTGAACGGTGTGTGACCCGGAGTTCGCTATTCGGGTGATTCATCTTAGAATAATGCTTTAGAAAATGCATTCATTTTCCTGAAAGATTTCTGATATTTTATACATAATTTCAATGATTCATTCGGTTACAGGTGATGATAATAAAGATGATGAACCAATTGATGTTGAGGAAGAGGATTTCAAAGCAGCAATCGGTGAGGCAGATGCGGCAATGGAACAGGAGGAAAGGAGACGGGATCGAAGTGAATTGCACGTGCATTCGCCGAAACCATCTGATGTTGAATCGTTAAAATCAGACTGTATAGAAGAACACGATACACACGAGGACATTAACTCGCGCAAAGAAACAAAAAACATAACTCAACCAGAAAAACCAAAAATCTGGTCATTAGCACATACCGCTACTTCTAGCAGCCCCGATAGAAAATCTCCAAGCTATATCACCCCACATTCAATGCCACATGGACTTCATCATTTCCGACATGGACTAAACCCTTACAGTGCACATTTAGCCAACTTTCGACACTGGATCGATGGACCGTACCCAGGTTCACTGTCGATGTCTAGGCTACAAATGTCAATGAACCCTGCATTGAACCACTTACCCACCGGCTCCCAAGCTGCCACTACGTGTGTTGTCAGTAGCTCAGGAGTGCCATTGTTTTCCTCATCAATACCCCTCGGTGCTGACAGATTCCCCGGTACGACAGCCAAGGCGCCGACACCCGTCACAATCTCAAGAAGTCCGGAGCCAGCCACCTCGGTATCCTCGGCAGGTAAGCGCATTTTTTTAGATGTTATCATTTTATTGTACAAACCCTCGAGCACAAAACCATAGTTATCGTGTAAAATAAATTAATAAATGCAATTGAATATTTAGACAGAAGCGAAAATATTTATATAAATGAATGATGTAAGTTTGATTTGACCAATTAAAATACCGATGCGCATAACTCCGTGGTAACTTTGGATTTCGTCCGAGTAAAAATGTTACAATTTATTTGAACTTGAATAGCGATCAGTCACAGTGTGTAGAACTAAATAAACACGACATTGTTGTTGAAATATCTCATTAGACATGGCTTAGCTTTTACGTAGAAGCTGTCAATTCAAGCTAACAAAATATTCAGATCTATATTACACGGGTTAGTGTAGAATCTGCCAGTTTATATTTCATCAGATATCGTGTCAGATATTATGATTAATTGAATCGTAGAAATTGTTTCAAATTATCTGGTTGCTATTTCTTAGAATCTTAATAGAACTAAATTGATGTACTGGTTCGATTTTAACATTAATTCTAACGATTTAAACTCTTAGTAGTATACATTTGGCTCTAAACAATATTTTTATATAATATATAATGTGTCCAGGTATTGTAGGCCTACCGGTTTTAATTGACACAAAAACTCAGGTACACTTATGGTGAAGAATACCTTACCTATGTACTCAGGTACAGCGCATGTTTTCTGTCAGATGTTAAGTTGTTAAACGTGATATATAGTAATGCAAAGGTGACCAAAGTGCCGACGGCAGGTATAGAGTTGTAACGAGTAACCTGTTCGCTCACTTGATTGAATTACAACCAAACTCGGTAGTACTATTACTAGGCCGGGCTATTCGTCCCTTGCCGTGTTTTTAAATAACCTTAACTAGCTGTTAATAAGTTCAGCGTTTGCTTTGTGTTACTCCTGAGGAATGTTGCAAAGCAAACATCTTCCTTTACATCTAATAACTTAGGCCTAATCTCGACAACAATAACCGGCCGCCGAATAATAACATTGTGTGTAATACTAAAGTAATTCAGTATACAGTATACTCAGTTATAGTATACAAGAAAGGAAAAAAAAATACATTAGACACTATATCGATCCTAAAATTAATATTAAATAAATCAAACTATTTGATATGTATTTGATATAATTAGGCCTGAAATACATTATAGAATCGTATTTACTGTGATACTGCATTCCCATATTGTACTTTAATCTAATGTTTTCTTTAACATTTTCATGTTTTCGTCAAATTCTGATATAATTATACAAGAATAAGCTTTCACATTCTTACGTCCGTCGGCACAATTTTGACGTTTTGGTAGATTGAATTATAACCTACAATGCCATAAATTGTGTAATTTGTAAATTTTTAATTTTTTGAAATGTTCTAAATACAGTATCTTTTTTGGCTTTATAGGAGAGTGTGGTTCACCGGGACATTTAGAAAATGAGACATTGAGTATGCCACTTACAACAGCGTTCAAACCGGTACACAAACGATAAAAGGTAAATTTTTGTCCCGCCATTTTTCTTTAAAGAGATATATTTTTAAAATACTCTAATACATTGCTTTATATTGATCATATTGATGAACATTATTGTTGTTATTGATATATCGCTTTAAGTTCTTGTCTCGTTGGTTTTTTTGAAATAGACATAAACTGAGACAACAATATATAGGACTCTTTTTATTTATTTACATACTTGCTCAGACATAATTAAAATTTTCGGAAAAAGCTCTAATCCATTGTTTCATATTAATCAAAAACTTTATAGTTATTAATATAAAGTTGTAATTTCAAGGGGAGATATTAATTGGCACAAGCATATTAACTGGCAAGGGGACAATGGTTAGTTATCATTTAGACATTCATCAATGTTTTTTTTTTATCAAACTGTCAACATATTTAGCAGGAAGTTACTGTCGATTAATTAGAGTGACAGTATTACTTTACCGATGATAAACCAAAAGTGGTAATAGGTAGGGCCTGATAAAATGTGGGTGGTAGTATTCCGAGGGTCACGTGACATTAAATATTATTTCATTTAGAATAAGTTTAAATAAATATAAGGATCACAACACGATTTCCGACACAGAAAACCGGGGAATCGATAGTACAAACGAACATTTCCGTCAAATGCATTCATCGTATTTATTTGAAATATTATTTTCACTTTTTGCAGAAAATAAAAATACCGAGATGTGAAGAATAACAGAAGCACTTCTGGCAAAGTTTACGCGCAACTTGTGCAGGCAGCAACAACCGACAAAGCCTCATCAGCAGAGAAACAATTGCCACAGGACCTAACTTTTCAGTTTCATTATTGACGCGAAATGGTCGAATATAACTCACAGTGTACAAAAGGACATTCCAACGCCACAACTACATGTTCTAGCCCACTGTACCAAAGAGTATAAATAGAACAAAAGAGCAAAGTCCCGTTCGTAAAAACGTCACGCATGTGTAGGACGCCCACTAACGTTAGTTGGCGTCCTACGCTCTGGCTGCGTAGGGCGTATCGTTTTTTTACGCTCTCAATGAGCGTTGTTGGCTCTCTTGTTTTATTTATACTCTTTGACTGTACCTACCAGATTCGTATCCAGCTCTCACCTAGCAACTTTTCTCAGCTTCGTTTATAGACTTGGAAGTGTGGTTCTTTACTCATCCAATCTAGTAGCAGCATTATTCAAAGTACTATAATACATCTACCTAGTTACCAGTTAGTACAGTGTTGAATTTAGATTTCACAAGCGCACACAGGAAATTGAATATATCATATTTTAATGAAATAAATGATAAAACAATTTGTATTTAGTTAAAGGTGGTAATAAGAATTGAATTGCTGATGAAAATATCATACCATAAATCTTTATTAAGTAAACTATGGAGAAATTTCATTCGTGTCATCAACTCAATTCATTACACTCGACTATTAAAAATTAATTGTGCTGTTAATTAATTCTTTGCAAAACACCTGTTCTAAAGAATGTCGTAGTTTGAACACTTATATAGGCCTAGGTAGTTTAGTACATCTGTTATTGATCATAGAACAAATTATTTGTACTTACTTTGACTCCCTTATTTAACTAATTGAGCCATCGTTCCACTACTGGTTAGCGTATGACCTTGCAGCAAATAATACAGTAACCCTTTGCTCCCTCTTATTGTGCGCCCTCAACGACAGGAAGTTGTAAATTCACAAGTCTTGTTTATCGATCTGTTGTACCTCCTTCATATACATTAGTGTCATGTTTATAGCAATGGTATGCACTCATGAATGTTTAATTAAATACTTTCTTGAAGTAATCGAGCAAAGAATATATCAGGGTAGGATCTCCGAACTTCGATGATCGATGAATGTTGAAACAGTTTTGTTGAGGGCGATTTGTTGCGGTTACGACACCAGTAGATTTCATTGCTTTTGTATGCCTGTGTAATCTTGTGGTCGACGTGGTTAACTTTTTCTTTCATTTAAAGCGACCAGTGGCGTATCTAAGGAAATAAGTTGAGGTGCAACTTCCTCTCCCAGATAAATATTGAGCTCCCAACACCCAACTGAAAAGCTGCTAAACAAAAAATACACACTCCAGTCATTAGAGTCGACATTTTGTCAACTTTTTTACCCAAGCAATCCCGCTCACTTTCCTAGCAACCCCCACTTTAGCCCTAGATACGCCACTTTATACAAATCATGGAATAATGATTCATTGGTGGTTGCACCTTCAGACTCTTGTTCTTTTGTTACCGAGCCCACCTTCTGATGATATAAATATATTTCCCGATGGGCCGGTGCATTAGATCAATTGTATTATATTCACTGACTTTACTCAAAAGAGGACCAAGTTTGGTGCTGATCTAGTTCCTGTGGCGATATCCTCTGTGATATTATAGAGGATTTATTGTTGATTTAAGTGATACCACTTACAGAGTTGGGCTGCAAGGCCCATATTTAAATTATGTAGTAAATTATGTCTTGTATAAATTTCTGCAACAGTATTCGATGTTTTATTTTGATTTATCTTATTGGTGATAAATATGATTTTAACATGGATAAATAAATAACGTCCCCTTCTTGTAAATGGGAAATGTGCAAATGTAGGCTTACATACATCATTCTTAATGTTTAAAAAACGATATACAAATTATCGAGGTCATTGAACGCGTGTGAACCGTGTCAGTGTTTCTCAAAATGTGTATTGTGGTATAAACTTTTGAATTTTTTCTTTATTGAAAATTGTATATAATAGTGAAGAATAAAGTATTATTACATCCGAGGTGAATAGTTGGCTGTGTTATCATTGTTATAGTGTCCTTACTGGACGCATTGTGTATGTGCGCAGTGTTCATTGCATTATTACAAAGACCTGAGCAGGGTGACCGACTTTCGCCGGCTACATCTGGGTCTTCACGGGTCTCTCTAGGGAGACAGTCATTCTTTAGCGCCTATTCTGAATATGTACGATAACTATCACTCAGAAGACACGCGAAACCTTCTTGTTTGTCTTCTTACATGTGAACAATACAAATAATAAGAGTACTGACAAGCTTTTAACTGTTTATTATTCAAGACAAGAAGGAGACGAATTGAAGTCTCGGTGACAAATCGGTTGTGGGTGTTGGTTCACGGCGAGTATAGCAGATGCTGGGTTCCCAGGATAGAGAACGGAAGAATGAACTAAGTGGACTGTCTGGACCGTACTAAAGGCACCTAACTGCCGATAATAAATTTCTAACAAGTCAATGTATGTATACAACGGTGCATGAATAGCTTAAAGTATTCTCAACATCATAAAACTCGCACTATTAAAGTGTGCTTTTATCCGTGTTGCCCCTTGCTCTTGAATAAAGACTATATCTTCCACTCGCAGCCTGACTTCTCCAACTGCTTTTGAAACCGCAACAAATCTATCAAACTTTTAAGCAGGGCATTTTCCAGCAGTAAATACGTGTTTTGGCAACGCCCTCATTTGAAACCCAAGTGCCAGGTGTTATCTATATCTACACAGTAATAATAATAATAATAATAATAATAATAATAATAATAATAATAATAATAATAATAATAATAATAATAATAATAATAATGATAATAATAATAATAATAACATAATAATAATAATAATAATAATCACAAGTACAAGTACAAGTACATGTAGTATCTATACTATAACTACTATATCTACATACCTGTATCTATATATTTATTGCTATACCGGTTTACAGACAGATACAAATACAGCGAAGAAGGCAACCCCTCATACAACTGATATACGCCCTCAGTGGAGTAAGATAAACCAAACAAGTATCTAGTATGAATAATAAATATAAATATTATGAGTTCAGTGGTGGATTCAGCGGTGGGCGAAAGGAGAGCTCAATTATTTTTCCACTTAACAGTATTTTGAATTTTCTATTGATTGACGACGAACACAACGCTTATATAACCCTGACTCCGATTTTTTTTCCAACGATTTCATAAATCATGATGTTAAAAAGGGCAAAGACAGAGACCAAAGATGGGGTTTTCAACCATTTTTACTGAATGGATGCAGTACTAGTCCCAGCTAGAACAGCTGAAAATGTATTTTCATAAATTGGTGCTTTTTTCCTATATTGTTCTCTTATTAGACCTAAACCTTTGATTGTTTTTTAAAATGTGAACCAAATGGTTGATCCGGGCACTACACTTCTCACAACCTCTTGGGCTGTGGGTCCAGGTTTAGAGCTTTGATGACTCCTAGAAACATTTATTATTCCTATTGTGTATAACAGTCCATATATGGATTATATACAATACATATATTATATTATTATACTACTGATAAAGAACTTCATTGTACTACTCTCTTTGATATGATGATACCAAATTTTCTTCCTATATTCTATTATATAGCATTTCTTATCATTTACGTATTCTCTAGTTGATAAGCTCCAGGCCCTATATTTATATACGGTACAGGCTAGACATGTATATATAAACCCAGTTTGCAGTAAAGCATACCTAAGCCTACTATACTTAGGACTACTCACGCCTATGTATAAAAAGTAGGCCTATATATCATCTCACTTGTTGAAAGTTACAACATATTTCCAGCTAGAAAAAAAAAGTGAGATTTTTATTTTGAGTCATAAAACGAACGTCAATCAAATTGATGAACCTGAACCGTTGTGGCAGCAAATACTCAACATCGCACGATCTCACAGTGAAGACGCTAAGCTGCAAAAACTTTTGAAACTTCCGAGTGGATTCGAGCGGTGGGCATGTGTGACTCACCTGCCGCATTTGATCGCTAAATATTTAATTAAATTACGATCGATACACCGATATTCAATTGAACATAGTTTTTTATACGCAAAAGAAATCAAAGTTGGAATGTTAAAAACCACTGGTTAAATTTTCATAGGCATATTGAGAAAGCCTATTTAGGTCTTTTGTGTCGTACTCAGATGGACTACTGCATTACACATTAAAACATGATCTGATTATTTTTATGTTGTGCTTATTTCTATAAAAAGGGCATTATAGGTCTATATAATTTCCGGTGATTTGTTCCTGTTGTGTGAACTCCTAGTTTATATAGTATACCGTATTCAGTGTCAATCATACAATACAGGCTACAAATTACACTTTTCATAGTACTGTACTGCAGATTTCCTGGCAATGTTTAATTCCCAAGTAGGTACTTGTAACACAATAATTCGTGGTCAATAATTGACCACGTACTGCATGCTTCTGTCCTGGCACAAACATGATATCAAGGCCGTGAGGGCGCTTGAAAATAGAATTGGCAGTAACTGCTAATCGGGGCTTAATATTACAGAAATTATGTATTTAGTATAAATTTAACACTTCAAATTATTGAAATAGACATACTTTCATCTCTCATTTTTCGTTTTTGTTTTTTTATTTTATCCTTTAAAGGCTTACTTCGTGAGGTGTAAGGCTATCATTTGTTCTGTATGAAAAATTGATGTGTCTTCAAGGTTGTCGTTGGGTAGAAGTTACCACTTTACACAAGCGCACTGAAGGGTAATCAGGCTACTGTATTTCAATCAACCAATAACAATTTTGCATTATATGATATAAATCGAAAATAAAAATGACGGAAATCAAAATGTAGGCCTAATTGAGTTGTAAAAGCACACTAAGTAAACAGAGAATTAGGCCCGGAATTAGGCCTTCAGGTCTCCCACTTTGCATTTTCGATAGACTTAGAACTATCGAAACGAAAGAAATAATGTCGCGGTAGTATTATTAATTTTTTCTATGACATCTCTATACCTAGGTTCAGTGAACTAAGCCCTATCAACGACTGAAAGACTGACAAAACCAACATAGGAAATGGACTAAGTATTTCTAAATCCTACTGCAGAATCAAGCTCCACGCGAATTGAGATATCAGAACGTTGGTAATACTGGAAAATCTCGAATAAGGTCATGTTATAATTAAGGGTGTCAAGATGACGTAGTGATACATATCCTAGGATTTAGTAGAGTTTATCTTGTCAATCATAAATAGTTTGCCTATAATAATACATAGGTCTACCTGAAATAAAGTGACTCATGTGAACTTAGAAAATGTGCACATTTTAAGTCACTTTTACAGGTATTATGTAATTAAACTTGACATCACTTGTTGACTTAGACATTCAGAAACAAGGATACATGCTAAGCTGTACTTAATTTATATTAAGAACAAAGGAGAGACAGCGGTCATTTTAATTTAAACCCAACCAAGGGACGACTCGAGGTATGGACAAACACGTTTCGCACTTGTTAGAGGATAAGCAGGGGGATAAGCTATCCCCGTTGCCGCCTAGAAGGTCATCTTTGACAGACGTTGCTAGGCCGAGTAGTAACCTCTCAATATTTAGTTTCTATCAACCAACAATGGCAAGTGGTGTAGACCTGGAAGAAGGTGTTTTATCATATATTATAAATGTAAGCCATACATAATGAAATATAAATATGCATAGGCTATAATTGACTATGATATTACTATAATTGATATATATATATATATATATATATAAATGAAAATTAAATTTTGTCATTAATGTAAGTTTTTAATAATCTTGTAATTAATAATAGTTTGATAACCTTAATAATTTTAATAATAATTTTTATAAAATATTTAGTAACTAATGTATTTAAATTGAAAATTTTGTACATATGATCCCCTTTTCTCAGTTCCTCTTGGTATATTTATTTTTTATATCTATTCTATTTTTTATAAAATTTAATATTGTATAGTTATCTTTTTAAATGTTCAGGTAATTGAATTGTAAGTTTGTTATTGTATTTATCTTAGATTAATTATTGAATTTGTTTTCATATCATAAATTCATTCGTTTCAGTCTTCTATTTGCTGACTGTTTTTTATGTTCTTATACCTGAATAAATAAATAAAATAAATAAGTAGATATATATTTATATATATATATATATATCCATAAATATATATATATATATATATATATATATATATATATATAATATATATATATATATATATATATTAATCTATATGTCAAAATCTATGTGTCAATTTTTTTTAAACGAATAAAGTTTTACCCTGGCTCAGTGTTCTAAATTCATCCAATTTCAGGCTCAAAATATTCTTATCTTGTTCTTATATTACACAAGAATCAAGATCAGCATCTCAGCAGTATCCAAGCCAACGTATACTTCATTTACCTCTATACAATTTAAGTATGAACTCGACAGCGGTATGCGGTAGCGGTAGAGTAATAGTACAGTATTATGCCTTCCTGAATAGTGATTCCTTTTTTGCTCACGGCCGCCTGTCGCTAACTCGTTCGATACAAACCAAATCGGCCTTTATATTACACATAAATGGGTAATATTACTTTTACCCCCTCGCCAGATTCATGCCTCCAATCATTATGTCCCACAAAGTAGGTCTAGGACGTGTCATAATTTCGAAAGGTCAAGCGATATGTGTAATACTGAGATGAGTGACATATACGATTAGATCCACTCACCCTAACGCATGCACACATACAACGGGACGCTATTTAAAATGATTTCATCCACGTGCCGGCTGAACATCGGCTGGAGTGAGTGGCACCAATTTATTAGGCCTATGTCCATGATATATTATTATTTATAAAAGGATATTGTGCTTAGATTTCTTTACATTGGCCATTTCTATAAGATATTCTGATTCTCTCATCCATAAGTGAGTTATGGCGCCATGTCGCCTGGGGCTTGAGGCAAAAACCTCTGTCCAAACTATAAAAACTGACGTATGCCCATAGGCCTATATAGTCATGATGTGTCTATATATGGAAAGGATGTGATGTCATCATAACCATACATAGGCATCTCACATGTCTTTGTCAAGCAAAATTTGATAATCTGTACATATTGATTGATTGATTATGGTGCTCGATCACAAATGGCATTTGTATTCACCATTAGCTTCGTGGTCCAGTAATAGACCCATGCCATTCCATTTTATGCGGAAGGCCCTGGGTTCGAATCCCGGTTGAGATTTTAAAGATTTGTTTTCATTCTATATGTCAGATTAGTCTTCTGTTTTCGAACATATAATTATACAGGCCTATTACTGCATTTTCCAGTTGCTGTTTATGTTGGTTTATGAACCGTGTCTGAATTCATTTTACTCTTGCAGATCATGTTTATGCATTACTTAACGAACTAATTATTCATTATGATAGGCTCCATATGCATATCGGACCTATATATTATATTAAATCAATCTGCATACAACATTGCTTATATATGAGGGACTATATATTTCTATTCTTCACGTGTTACATTTTATATATATATATATAT
>NW_022734328.1:196136-199838 GCF_011630105.1 Anneissia japonica | reverse complement strand
ACATTATATATATATAGACCTATATATAATATATATATATATATATATATATTAATATAATATAATATAATATAACAGAAACAAATAGATAAATACATTTCAGGGACTTCTGTCACAATAGTATCAAGCTTACCGGTAGTTCTTTAACGAAAAGTATATTTTTCATATTGAATTGATGGCTGTATCAATAATAATAATAATAATAATAATAATAATAATAATAATAATAATAATAATAATAATAATAATAATAGGCGATTTAAAAATGTTTTAAAACGAAATTATCAGAATGATTATTTAAAAAAAAGAGACGTATGACTTAAAGTATTAATATTTGATACATAATATTTACATATAGAAACATTCATATCAAGTTCCATAATTAATATTCAATGCACAGGTATAACTCGGAATTTGGATAGCCTTTTCGTTTATTACCTAAGCATAGGCATAATTTATACTAGTACACTAGTTCAATGAACGTGCTGCTCCAATAACCGAAATTTCGATGAGCATCGTTGCATTTCATAACCCGATGATTACAGAATAACGATACATTACAAATTGTCTCCTGATTCTACAGATAACATATTTCCACATCCCTTTGTTCCGAATAAATGAATAAAACAAACACAATCTAACCTCCTCAATACCCGTGTAGCCCGATTGTTTAAATGAATCACTAGTTCACACAACTGATTTATCGATATTTCTTCCTTTAGAAAGAGATCGTTTTAACATGACTATACTTAAACAACAACAAGCTAGGGTTATTTTTTTAATATATACAATACAACGATTGTCTGTGCACATCAACGTCTGTCCAATCGAGAAGTGATAAGATAGAACACTGGAGCCGATCTGAAGTACTGTACCATCAAATCCCTGGTTACTGAACTTTTTGACGTATTCAACCCTTTCAAAAGGGCTCTATTCTCGCCGACAAAAAAACTATTAAAAGCAGTCATTTAAATTTAGCTAATACCTGCTTTCAATATATTCCTTGTTACTCTTTTATTCTTAATCTTTGTTCACAATAACTCCCTTTAATTGCTCTGGATTTTTGTTATGGTATTTTGGAAATTTAGTTCGAGCCCATTTAAATATTTGTTAGTGGCTTTTAACAACATATTGGAGTACCATTTTATTGTGTTACGCACCTATTACGGTTTTGAACACATGTACTGTAAAATAGTTCAATTATCATTTATGAAAGGAAGGGAATATTTACATCTTTGCCTCAATGCAGTCATAGAAGTCATAAAATAAGGTATTTACAGGATTACGTGAATGACAGAACTGCTTCTACGATGTAATAAAGTACACCAATAACAATAATCATTTTATCTCTTTCATCTGCAAAAAAGTTTATAGTATCAACACATAAAAAATGGTGAAATATATTTTTTGAAGATGTAGGCCAAGTACTAAAAGGGATCATCCTTGTACCATAACACTAATTCAAATCGATTAACTAATACGCATAAATACAAAACCTCTGATATGATTTTTGCAAAGTAAATTCTAACAGTACTGGTTTTGGCCAGCCTATTTTGGAGAAGTTAATCTAGAGATTGTGATTAAGATGATCGACTTTGGATTGGATCGAATTGGATTTCTTCGTCTCGAAGTACACCAAGGTTAACTCACAAAATTCGAAAACATCTTTCAAGTTGAGTTGTTCGTTGAGTATGGACAGTACACCGGAGGACAGTTCCTTGCTCTCGTGATAAACTTCCAATCAGAAATACTAATAATAATAACTAGGCCTATTATTTATTATTATTATTATTATTATTATTATTATTATTATTATTATTATTATTATTATTATTATTATTATTATTATTATTATTATTATTGATATTATTATTATTATTGATATTAATATTATTATTATTGATATTATTATTATTATTATTATTATTATTATTAGGCCTACTATTATTATTAGGCATACACATGTAAGTAAAGTATTAATAATAATGATAATGTTAATGTACGAAGACTTCTTTCAAATTGTGTTCTTCTTTGAGTATGGGCAGTACACCGATATTTTGAGAGATAAAATATGTTATAAACTTCCATTAAGAAATATTAATAATAATAATAATAATAATAATATCAATATTATTATTATTGCTGTTATTATTATCATTATTATTAAGCAGATATATTGGTTATATAAATAAATAAATATATATAATATATATAGGCCTATATATATATATATATATATATATATATATATATATATGTTGAGGATTTGGCAGTTACTTTATACTCACGCAATGAAAAATAAATCGAAAACTCTTAATGTAAACATGTAATTATTAATTTTAAGGGATCAAATAATTCTCTAATAAAACTTCAATGAGGAACAAAAAATATTATTAGGCCTATTATATATAGGTAATTAATACTAATAATAATGATTATAATAATTATAATAATAGGCCTAATAATAATAATAATTATTATTATTGCTGTTATTATTATCATTATTATTGGGCAGATATATAGTTCTATATAAAAAAATATATACATATATATAACATATATAAGTATATATATATATATATTAGTAATACTAATATTAATGATTATAATAATGGTATATTATTATTTATATAATAATAAAAATAATGACAATGAAAAATAGTAAATTAATTATTATGATCTAATTTTAACTGTCAAATTGTAGTTAAGATTTAGTCTTTAGTCTTTATTTTGCAATAAACTGTGATACGATACAGAACAATTTAAGCGATTAAGAAAATAATAATAGACATCTTAAAATAAAAGATGTAAAATAATTTTCAATTCAAAATGTTTATTTGTTTAACAATATTAATATATTTTGGAGAGAGAAAATGTTGATATTATATATCATAAGCTTATTATATCAGTAAATGCTATATATATATATATATATATATATATATATATATCCTGAAGAATAATAGTTTAATTGTTTAATTGGTCACTACACCACCAATAAAGGTGACTATTAAAAATAGAATGACGGAATAACATTTTAGCAACATTGATTCACAATTTACATCGTTCCATGGTTATACCTCTATTATAGTTGAATGTATTTTCTGTAGATTGAGAAGCCTCAGAATTACGAGGTCAGCATTTGACCAATGATATGCATTATAGGAAACAGGTATGATTCATCACTTTCGGAATAATATAAAACGATTAACAGAAACTCCATTCGTAACAGTTTAAATTAATATATTCATTCCTTAAATTGATCGCCAATTCGAACAGTATCGGTCAATTATTACGTAGGCCTATCTATTTCTCGGAAATGGAATGTCCAATGAGTTTGGTCAGTATGAAGTTCGTAGTCTGGTTAAATCCAGTTCACATGTGATCCCGTAGCGGACGATCATGGTTCCTCTGAGTTAAGGCATCTTTTAGCATCCATTCTAGGAGGAAGTCGGTCGATGTTGAAGGGGAAATCGGGATTTCAACGGGCTTAGCTCAAGTGACTGTTACATCTCAATCCACGCTGTCAAAACACATACGAAACTTGTTCCTGGGATCAAAATAAAATAAATCTTCAACTGAATGAACATCAACAGCATTTTTGAACGATTTTCAAAGCGACAAAATCATAAATACTAGGCCATTATTTAGATTCTGGCTTGTTGGATAAACGCCACGCCTCAACTTGTAAAAATCTCAAAA
>NW_022734328.1:193868-194798 GCF_011630105.1 Anneissia japonica | reverse complement strand
TATATATATATATAATATAGGCCTATATAAATTATCATATCCTTTATTTAGACACTGTATTTAACTTTCTTTGACATATTTTTACTTTCTATATATATATATATATATATATATATATATATATATATGTATGTATGTATGTATGTATGTATGTACAAAGTCTTTTTGGCGCCATTTGAACTTGACCGTATTACTATCAAGGAGAGTTGCACATCGCTATACCAGAGACGTACACCATACAGGTACATAACCAATGATAACTGCTCTCATACTAGTGACTTTTGCGCTCACACGTACGTAGAAATTAGCTGGATGTCGAGGTGTTATAACTAGATATAAATAATGTTATCCATGTTTTAATCTGCAGTTATTTTTCAATCATGAAATATGCCTTCATTAAATGTATTTTATTAATCATTAATGATGAATTCTAAATTGTTTGCGTACCGTAATTGTTTTGTGCCTACAAAATGAATTGGAAATAAATTTTAATGTTGACCGTATGGCTGGGCAGGAAATTTTCATTTACCGTATGTGTCTAATGTATTTAAAAGTCATCACAAAAGGGTAATATGATAATTTGTAAGAATTCTTTAATAAATTAACAAGTTTGCAACCTACTAAATAATTCATGCTTAATAACATAGGCTTTTTCATTGCATGTGCAAGTGAATGAAGAGGGACGCATCTGATATTATATATATATATATATATATATATATATATATATAATGAGTACGAATGCACAAAGTAAAGTCGTATAAGTTGACATAATAGACGGTATATTTCAAATATTTCGAAAACGAATTTTCGTTGATGAACTGTGTTTGATACTATACGATTCGTAACTTCATGATCATGTTCCTATATATTTGAGCACTATATCTCTATTTATTTGATTTATACATTATTTGTGTTTCCACTGCTAAA